>NW_021604651.1:1599159-1654521 GCF_004785775.1 Grammomys surdaster
TCTGTCCTACTTTACCTCCTCTCTTTCTCTAGCTATATTCCCTTCTCAACACCCCTTCCAACATCCCCAAATAAACTCTATTCTATACTATACCCTTATGGCTGGTACCTGGGGGAAAGGGGTTGTTTCAGCATGGGCCCCCTGTGGTATCCCTCCCACTTCACCATACTGTGTTATATAAGACATATACTTTATGAGCTAGTTGGGGAACAGGCCCTTGCTTGTGGCCTAGGCATATATTCATATATAAATGAGCCTCATTGTTTTTATTCAGGAAATGAGTCTTGAGTGAAAAAGACAAGGTTAAATAAAAGTCATTAATTTGAGAGGGAAGTACACACAGCAGGCTTTCAGGTTGTGGCTAGGTAAGAGCTATGTATGTATTCATTGCACATGTATGAAGGATTTTTATTTTGTTTTGTTTGTTTGTTTGCTTGCTTGCTTTTCTCTGACACAAGTTACCTCTGTGTAGCCTTGGCTGTTCCAGAACTTGATCTGAAGACCATACTGGTCTTGAACTCAGATAGATTTACCTGCCTTTGCCTACCAAGAACAGGAATTATAGCTGTGTGCCACTACTGACCAGCTTTGTAAAAATTCTAAAAATAAATAAATAAATAAATAAATAAATAAATAAAATTAAAAATTTGGGGTCAAATTCTGCTTGCAAAACGGAATGTTTCAGGAAAATGCAGCAGTGAGTAACTTATGTCAGAGCACAGATTGAGCTCAAGTATGTTAATAGGTAAAACACATTTGTCATAAATTGATGTGAAATACAGTATTATTAAATGATAACTTCAGATATACTGTTATTGTTTTTTAGAATGGTCACCTTTGTTTCCCCATTTCTTTGTATACCTTGTGTTATTTTTGTCTAAGTAACTACCTTTTATAATATTTGTAAGATGGTATAGCAAATTAGGACAAACTTGAGCTTTGATATCTTCCCAGAATGAAGACATAAATGAAATATATTCAATTATTTTGGGGCAAGCATCTTATTTGTGCCTGTGTGAGCTCTTTAGTGGTTTGATGTTTTTAACTATTTTCTTTCAATACTGTAACATCTCAGAATATCATCATAGCTTCTAGGGCCTTAGATGTCTTGTAGCAGTCTTCTATTTATAATCTGTTAACTCTTGGTATACTTTCTACCCTGAAGTTACTCTGTAGTTTTTATTTGTAGGTCTCCCCTGTCTTCTACTTTTAATAGACTATGTTCCAAATTAAGTCATCATTCCCCATTGGAGCTCCAGGTCAGAAAAGTTTAATTTAAAGAAAGTTCAAAATGCTTCAAACATAGTATTTTTGGTTCCTGCACAAAGGTCAGGAGTTAGATTTTTGCCTGTCATTGCCCAGTGATTCTGTCTCAGGTAGGGAGTAAAGAAAGAATGAATCAAAATGCCATGTACTTCTACCATACTATATATAGGGTTTTTTTGTTTCTTTCTTTCTATGTTTGTTTGTTTTATCATTGTGGTATTTATCCTGTCATGGTAACTGTCAATCTTTCATTAGTATTGCTCACTAATAAGACTGTGGCTCTTATTAATACTTAAATTAATCTAGAATATATATATATATATATATATGTGTGTGTGTGTGTGTGTGTGTGTGTGTGTGTGTGTGTGTGTGTGTATGTGTAGGAATCAGTATCTGGAACATTTTGGTACACACTCTTCCTAATTCTATCCTATGAAGTAGCCACTGTTACTGGCTTTTCTAGAGAAGTCACATTTTACTTTTGTTAAAAACAAGAAAGTCATGTTATTATTTGAATAGACTCAATTTTTTTTCTTTTCTTTCTGAGTTGAGGCTGGTACTACTTTAAAAATACTTTTGTTTAAAACTCATACATGGGTATGTTGTGTTTGGATCCAATACATACTCAATTCTCTCCCCTCTAATTCATCCCATTTCCTTTGACCCTAACATTTTACCCTAAACTTCATATGTATGTTATCTATATGTCTGTCTGTCTGTCTGTCTACTATCTGTCTATCTATCTATCTATCTATCTATCTATCTATCTATCTATCTGTCATCTATCTCTGTCTCTCTATCAAATTCATTATGTCAATTCCATTCAGTGTTCCTTATTGTATAGTATGCATGTATGGTATGGGTCTTTCTTCTAGAGCATTTTTTGCCCCCTAGGATCACATCCCTCTAGAAAGTTAATCTCAATTTCCTAGTAGAAAAAATTCAACAATCTTCATTTATATAGAAGAAGTTGATTAGGCAATCTTTATTCATGCTAGGCTTTGACTGATGTGATCTTGTATGAGTCATGTGTATACAATCATGGTCAGTGAGTTTGAATGTATAACTATGCTGTCACGTCTGGCAAATACTGTTTTTTTATAGACATCTGTTTTCCCTTGCTCTTATGATCATCCTCTTCCATTGTCATGAGCAATGGGAGCCCAAGGTATGGTATAAACTTTTCATTTAGAGATGTACACTTTGAAGTGTCTTATTGTTTGTATATTTGTATGTTGCTTGTCTCTATATCAATTACCATGTAAGTTAATCACCAAATAAAATAGTCTGTCTGTTTAGGTTTAAAAACTGCACAAAGCTAAAGATATGAAAATAATTACATAGGGAAAAGATCATATCTGTGTCTATTTTGAAGTATATTAATATTAAGTTTATCCATAGAGTCTATGACTTAAGCACTCATATAATTTTTGACCCCATTAATGGCGCTTGCTATGGTTCCATTTTATGGAATGAACTATAAAATCGATCAAAAATTAGTTGCTTACTACTACAAAGTTGATGCCACTTTCAACCTATCAGTTAACACCCTCCAAAGAAAAGTGACTTTCCCTTTTCTCCTGTCCATGCTGGACTTTTTTAACCTGTGTAATCCCCTTGCATGTAAACATGACTATTGTGAGGTCATGTATTTGATAATTGTTTCTTGTACAGAAAACAGCATTTTAAAGCACTCCTACCCATCTCCTGGCTTTCATATTCTTTCTGGATACTTTACCTCAACATTTCCTGAACCTGAAATAGAATGTTTAATATGGAAGTCCCATATACAGATAAATATGTGAACAGGATTATTTGGATTTAGTATGCAGCAAGAACAAGGAGTGGAGAGTGTTGGGGAAGGGGCTTAAGGAGTTGGGGAAGGGGACTAAGAAATTGGGGGTGGATATGACCTGTATATCGTATTCATTTAAGACATGTTAATAGAAGAAAAAAACTATAAAAATAGTACATAGGCTATAAATTCTACATCAAATTTAAATCTGGAAACACTTTTTTATGGACAAGTAATTTGTGTGTGTGTTATGTGTGTCTGTGTGTGTGTGTGTGTGTGAGAGAGAGAGAGAGAGAGAGACGGAGAGGGAGAGGGAGAGAGAGAAAGGGAGAGAGAGAGAGAAGTAAATATATCTCCAGTTTGGCAAAAGAAACCAAAGCTCTATAGATATATGATTACAGTACAGACCTATGTTTATGCTTTATTGTAATATAGCAGAAGAATGAACTTTGGCCTTAACTTCCATGTGTTGTTGTAAAGTGCATGTGAGGTGAACAGTCACATTTCCTAATCTGGACACATAGCCTACTGTGAGCAGTCTCTTTTCATGCCAGTAGACCACAGTATTTATCATTCATTAGATATAGGAATTTTTTTTAAAAAATTTCTCTCTATTCTCAGTGATAGTAATTATATAGTAAAAATTTTATAGCTCTAGTTTCAACTTTCAAAGATTAGAAGCTTTCATGGTTGTTCTTAATAGGGATTTGTTTGAAATCCAATATTAAAGATGAGAATATCTAATACTTTTCATAATCTACTCAGTACTCTCATACACACAGACACACACATAAAGGGAGAGAGAAGAGAGAGAGAATTGGGATAAAATTGAGAATAGCTACCAAAAAATGATACTGATTATTTTAATTTAGATGTGATCAGATTTGTTACAGTATCACCTTTTATACAATATTTTGGTGTGAGGAAGACTTCACTAAGCAAAATCTTAATAATAATGGAGAAGTTGAATTTAGTCCATGGAGTAAAGATGACATTCTGTTCAATAGAATTGAATATGTCCTTGAAAGTCCTTGGTTTTTTTGAAAAGATACAGTAGTTAAATTTTGTTAGTAAACCAAGTAGTCAAAACTGTTTGTCACATATTTCAGATTACATATGGCATATTTAGAATGATTTTGCCATAGATTGGTCATACTTTTCAAATATCATATCAAAAAACACCATGCCTTTGTGAATAGGTTGCCAAGGAAATACAATTTGTACATAAACACATTTTATATATTTTACATGTTATAATAAGGACTCAATATATAATTACCTTCAAAGTGTTATATAATCGTCAAATAATTTAATCTGAGGCTGAAAATATAAAATATATGTAATATATAGAGTTTAGGACAGTAAATATGATTTTCTGGTCCTAGAATACCATGTATGAAAATTGGGAACCATGTAGCATATGGAAACAAATGGAACAAACTTGGTCAGTTGAATTCTATGTTACACATAAAGTCTGTTTTCTGATTTTTCTCGATAAATAGTAAACCATCTAAATTGATCACGTTTTTTCTTAATGTGACCAAGTATTTTATAGGATACAGCCTAAGCGGAAAAGCTTTATATTTTTAATTGTTCAAGAGAGATTATTGTGATGATTTGAACACAAATGACCCTCATGAGCATATATATTTGAATATTTGGTCCCCAACTGTTGGGACAGTTTGAGAAGGGTTAAGAGGTGTGGGTCTCTGAGAAGAACTGGCCCACTGGGCTGAGCTTGAGTCTACAGAAGCCCATACCATTCCCTGTATTCTCTCTCTCTCTCTCTCTCTCTCTCTCTCTCTCTCTCTCTCTCTCTCACACACACACACACACACACACACGAGTGTTCTTGTTCTCTCACTCGATTCACCCATCCATCCCTCCCACCCTCTAGCTCTTGCCTTCTCTCCTCTCCTCTTTTCTCTCTCTCTCTGTTCTTTGCCTATGGATAAGATGTGAGCTCTCAACCACTGTTCCAGTGCCATATTCACCTGATGACCTGTTTTCCTTCATCATGTTTGTGTACCCTAAGCTCCAACCAAATTGCTTCTGCAGTAAGTTGTCTTGATCATGGCGTCCTATCACAGCAATAGAAACAAGTCTATGACAAACACTGATCAAGCCAAATAAGCTCTTAGAAAGATGAATTCCTAACCACTGTAGCAGAAGCATATTTCCTCATTACTTAGAGCTCAGGAAACTGATAAAGGGGAAATGGAGTGTTTCCCTACCATTCTTTTTCTATAATTTTCTTGGCCTTTTGAAATTTTTATCTTCTACAGAAATTTAAATAAACTTTAGATTTATGTTGGCTCATTCTTTTTTCAATAACTAAAAGAGAATATTGAAATATCTTTTACTAGAAAATTACTGTATTATACTGTGCCTAATAAAAATAAAACAAGTAAAATTAAGAAAATATGTGAAATCATTAATGACCAGTAAACTTTCCTTTTAATCTCTAAAACAAAGCATATCTGTTTGTTTGTCTGAGGCCATCACGCCAAACCAAGTGCTGCTTATTTCACACCTAAACAATTTCAGCCCTCAATAGATTCTTAAATTAGAGAATATTGGCAAAAAAAATGAGCAGACAAACAAACAAACAGAAACTAAGTCATCCCTTTTCCTTTTCTTCCTTTCCTATTTTCTTGTTCTGAGCAGAATGTCATTGTCATATAAATTGATATCACTGATTATTACCCTTTGTAACCTACTAGCAAAATTTTCCTGCTTCTTTTTCAATGAAGTTTTGTTACTTAGTTGATCAAAAACAATTCCAAAAGGAGACATGATAATTAATGCCTATAGCTTTACTTCACTGGTTCTGTTCTAGGGATTTCAAAAAAAAAAAAAATACCATAAGAAAAAAGAGAAAACCAGAAAAGGACTAAAACAAGTTATACATGAATTTAATAATCAATATTAGCCTGAAAATGAAACTCTCAAGATCAGATGAATTTATAGCTAATAATATCAAATGTAAAATAATACTTTAGTCATCCTTAAATGATTTTTCCAAATATTTTTTTAAAAGGCTAGATATTATAGGGCAGCCATACGTTTAACAAAACCAGTGAAAAATATATAATGAAATTCTAAGAATATAGATAAAGTTATTATTAAAAGTGACAATAACTGTAACATCTTAATACATTGATGCAAAAACCATAACAAAATAATAGAAAACTGTTTATAGCACCATGTTAAAAGAATTTTACCCACAAAAAAAGGATTTTACAGCAGTACTGAGTGAGAATTTTTCCTGGCATCAGGTTATTCAACATAAAATAATTTAAGCAGTATAAAGTACATCAATAGCTGAAAAAAAGTGAGAAATGTTACCCAAGAGGACATTATCAAAATTGAATACTCTTTCATGAAAAATGGTCAAGAAAGCTAGGGATAGGATATGTAATAAAAGACATCCTTATATATCTATGTATCAGCACCTTCACATGTCTACATATTATATACCAATATTTTATATCTCTATCCACTTTTGTCTCTCTGTCTATATGTCTATACATTTTTATATGTATATATCTGTATATATGTATTTATTTCTATATTTCTTCATATATCTATATAGTTTATATCTCTATATATACATATAATATCTACAGATAGATAGTTATGCAAGGATCTACTATCATCATATCTGATAAAGAAACTGAAAGACTTATTTTCAATATCAAAAACAAGATAGAGATGCCCAATTTCTATTATTTTTCTTATTCTACTGGAAGTAAATTTATTAGTAGAGTACATGAGTCTATTTCTAGAAGATACCAAAGAATTCACAAGAAAGCTTTTAATTTGTAAATTAATTCAGCTAAGTTGCAGAATACATGATTGCCAAGCTAAATTTAGTTTTAATCCTATTTACCCAAAATGAACAACTTACTAGGTGTATTCAAACAACAAATCCATTTACAACAGAATTAATATGAATCAATAAATGGGAAACAGACCAAGGAACTAAAGAAACAAAGGACCAAGTCAGTGGGAAGCCTGTTCTAATGGTGAGTGAGATGTGAAACAGTCAAAGAGGAATGAACTCCCCACACAGAGTGGTAAATTATAGAATGTAGCACACTTTTGAAGAAACATGCTTATCTATGGAAGGTACTGTCACCTAACTGGAACTGGTCCTGAGGTTGAACTGTGTCACTATCTCTAGTCAACAGCTGGTTTGACACTATAGACACACTTGCAAGTTCCCATGGAAAATTCAAGGACAACAAACTGTGAAAACGATTCTGAAAACAGAATAATATCCTCAGAGATTTCCTACATCCCTAACCCTAAATTCACCATCAGTGGCATATTTTTAAAACTGTAGGTCTATAAAGTCAAATGGACAGCCTAGAAATTAATATTGAAAGAAAATTTATTTTTCATTATAGTAATTAGTTCAGTAAGTAATCTACAGAGAAATCTTTTCAACATTTCCTGCTCTTACACTCGTTTCATGTATCAGGTGAATAAAGTGAAGGCTCATTTCATTCATATGGAAGAAAACTAGCACAATTACTAACATGTGTAGACAATTTCAAGGTCCACATGTGAATAGAGAGTAACTGTTTGTTATAATCTCCCATCATGTGTCAAATGGAAATCCAACTCAAATTATCAGACTTGGTGACAAGTATCTACACATGCTGAGCTGTCTGTCAATGACCTAACATTATGAGTTAAAATAATAAAGTGCTCATAGGCCCTAACATTATCAATTAAAATGATAATGTGCTCGTAGGATGTAAAGTGTTGGTATCTGTCAATTTGGTAATATCTCCTCTCATAAGTTCCAAAATACAAAAAACTAAGAACTTGACAATTTAGGCTTTATTCAAATTAAAAACTTGCACAAAATGATTTCATAAAGTCTAATAATGAAGAATGAAAATAAACTCTGCAAATAATTCATATTTATGGAGTGAATATACAACACACACATATATGAAACAGTTACTTAATATATACACTTCTTTAATTAATAAAAATATTTTAGAAGTTGTAGGTTTGTTTTGAGTATCCCAAACTTAGTAGATCATTCCTTTTATACTGGTAACATTAATAGAATGTGAATTTTATATAAATTGTTGAAAATTTTATATGAACGTTTTCTACAAATGGTTACAATGAAGATGACACATTTTATTTATAGCTATAAATATCTCCTTAATTATTTAAATAAGAATTCTGTTTTTGTAATTTAATATAGTTTATGCTAGGTTTCGTAATTGTACTTGAGCCAATTTGAGAATTTATGATTCATAAAAGTTATCCATTTTGTCTTGTTTTAATATAAATTAAAATAAATGTTTGTATTTCATTTTACTGATTTCTAAGAGGCAAGTACAGCCCGATTCTCTGACTGGTATAGTCAATCTCCCTAGTGTCCTTTGTCTTCTTGTAAAATTCTGTTTCAGTCCAGGTAAATGTTTTGATTTGTGCTCATCAGCATTTTTTTTGGTTTTTAATTTATTATTAATGTATAATTGTTAAACTAATGATATTCTTATGTATTGTCTTTTGCCTTTTATTTTCTTATTTCTATTTCTTTTCCCTCTTCTTTAGGTAAGTACTTGTCATGTAGTCCTGTGCACCTAGAAGTGACTACTTAACCCAATTTTGTTTCAGACTGTACTTGTCTCCTCACTCACATCTACCTTCAGAGTGATGGCATTATAGATGTGGACTACCATGTGTTCTTTTCATGTACATTTTCTTAATTGATGTTTTAAATATTCACTACTTCTTGTCCTTATTTTTGGATTATCTATATGCAAATGAATGGAGCAGATAAGTATCTTATATAAAGTATAACAATGAAGACAGAAAGGGTTCAAAAAAAGGAAACTAATTAAAGATTTAAATTTAATTGACAAAAAAAAACCACACAAGAGAGAAATCCCAAAACCTCAACATAAAACAATTATAAACAAAAGAAAAATTGATGGACTGGACTTCATTAAAATGAAAAACTTGTATGTGTAGATGAAATTTATCTCCATGTCTATATATTTTGACTTTTGCATTAATTCAATTAATACTAAGAACTTTATTTAGGATACCATGTACTTCTGTTTTCCTTTGCTTAACCTGCCTAAATATTCCTCAGTGTCAATACCACCCAAGGAGAAAGTAATGGGGTTAACTGCATTCTTTCCATCTCTTCCTAATGTCCACAGTAATTTGCTAACATGTTTTGATTTGCAGCTTTTCCAAACCTCAGCTTTTCTGTAGCTGTTTTTGTTTACAAAAGTTGATTTTTATTAAAATATTGTAACAGTATCTTCTTTCTTCATCTCTTTTTTTGCATATCATCATTCCTTATATTTGTTCTTGACATATCTTTTTCTGTTTATTTCATAGACATTCCTTAAATAGTGTCTCATAATTTATTGCACAGCTTTGTAACACCTTTGTAATCTTTGCTTTAACTCTCAACTTTTAAAATGACCTTGCCAATTATTATCTTTGGACACTTTAAAAATATTTGTAGCCTTGAGGGGAAAAATAAACCATCCTCCTATAATAACAGTAAATGGGCAAGTTTACTGCCACACCCAATTGTCCATCTAGGTTTCAAAGTTTAATTCAGTTATGAGTTCATTTCCTGTACCTACTGTAGACTCCAGAGGTTAAAAGCTCAGTGTTATGATGGCTTCCATGTTAGTCATTGCAAGTTCTTCTTTATACCTTGGAATTGACTGTAAATGGGGGTATATATGAGCTCCATCCTAAGACTGAGTAAGGTGTTACAACAGCTTTTAGAGCACAGGAGAATCTGCTATTGCTACCTTGTTATAAAAGATAAATGTATATATAAATGGACAGTGGATCAAGAGCTATGTGAGTAAAGGTCCAGAATAATCAGCAGTAGGGCCTTTCTGTCACTGTGAAGGCAGGTGAACTACTTCCTGCCATGTGGATATATGTGGCTGCCACTGTGAAAATTCATTCAGCCTCTTTGCTTTTGGTGTTTTGTAGGCTTCTACTTCAATACCATGATTTCTATGGTGATAAAATTATGCTCCAGCCTCTCTATCTCCTCTTTGGAGGTTGAGAATGTCTGAGAAATTTCCAAAGTGCTAATCCTTCTTTGTTGTTTAAAGTGATTTCTTCCAAGTTTAAACTGCCTTGGTATTTTTCCTATCAGCCTCATTAAGCATGAAAAAAACAAAAGACTCTCATCAATTTCTGGAAGACTTATAAATTCTTTCAAGGGTGAGGAACAAAGAGCCAACATAATAGACTATCACCTGCATCACTCAGGGACTCCAGGATTGAAGATGCTTTGTGTCAGGAGACAGTCTGAGGCCAAGTATCAATTTCTTATTACATCACAAATCTTCAATCAACTACTCTACTTAATGAGATACTTTTGCTGTCAAAGTAATTAATTTCCATTGTGGATAATGAGCCATTTGTCTTTCAATTGTTATTTCATTAACATTTTGAATGTTTCAGTGTATGTTTTCATGAACTCCTTACATGAAAATTTTTATTATTTCCTCTTTTATGCATTTAGTCAACAGAAGAACTTATTTTGTTCTTTATTTTGAGCATAATTTTATTATATATTACACTTTTTACAAGTTTTTCCCAACACTATTTCCTAACACTATTTGGTGCTTTCTAATACTTATATTTTCAAATTATATGTCATTTTTATATATTAAATTTGGTATTTTGTCAATGTTTTCAAGATGTGCTACATTGGGTAATGAATTTCAAGATTTAATTGTTCTCTTTTGTGGAATGTTTAAAGATTTCTTGTGTTTACATTCCCTTTTTAACTGTATATAAATGTTTCCATTATTTATAATTGCTCATGTTAACATTTTTAAGTGTTGGTTACTAATCTGTTACTATCTTCCTTTGGAATATATTTTTAAAATTATTTTTATAGATATCACCCTTTCCTTCATTACTATAAATGCTGTATTTACTTTCTAAAATAGTTTTTATCTCTATAATAGATATTTTTAATTATGTCAAGATCTAAAATAGAGTTATTTGTTAAGCAACTTGGCTTCTTGAAATTCTTAGCTTCTTCATATTTAGAAATTTTAAGATATACAGAGATAATTCTGTGAATACTTTTGGTTCCTAATCTGTTTCCCTGATTTCCTTCCTGATATACTTTCCCTCTGACTTATAGATTTAGATTACTCTTCCTTGACCCATTGGACTGTACAGGTCAGAACAAGGTCAACTATGGACAGTTCAAGTACATAAATGCCTTAGCCTAGGCCTTAGCTATTTGTTATCTTTGATTAATCTGACTCTAGTGAGCATTAACTCAATACAGGCCTCGACCCAATCAATTTGTATAGAATATATTCTGAACATTCTACAATTTATGACTGGATTATTCAGTTCAATTTACTTTTGAACTTTAAATTTCTGAGTGCCTCATCTACCCTACTCCCTAGACACTAGTATTTCACAGCCTTAAGCCTCCTTTTTTGTTGTTTTCTATTTTTGTTTATGTGTTTGTTTTGTCTTGTTTTTCGTTCTGGTCTGTAGAGATATCCTCAGTTTTAAAGTAAGAGAAGAACTTTAAATTTTGTATGATAATTTTTATATGTGGATTTGAAGCTCACCTAAAATTTGAACTTATATTTCTATTAAGGATAATGTATTTGTGACAGTTAATCTTGGTAACTTGAAAGAATTTAAAGTGACCTAGGAGAAGAGCCTAGGGGTGTGAATGTGAGGTTGTTCCCAGAAAGGCTTAATTAAGGTTGGAAGGCAGTAAACAGTTAACATGAACAATTTCAGTCCATGCGCTTGGATTCAAGAAAGAAGAGATATCAAAGAAGAAGGAAAGAAGAAATTAGGGTAGGAAAGAAGTAAGGAAGGAGGGAAGGAAGAAAGGAAAGAAGAAAGGAAGGAGGGAAGGAAGAAAGGAATGAAGGAAGGAACGAAGGACAGATTAAGGAATTATATGTCCAGTATTCAATTGCTTGACATCTCAGCCATGTCTTCCTTCCCAGGATGGACTATACAAAATGACAATTCCATCTGTCCTTAAGTTGCTTTGGTCACATATTTTATTTATTTTATTTTATTTTATTTTATTATTTTATTTTATTTTATTTTATTTTATTTTATTTTATTTTTGGTTATATCAATAGAAAAAATACCAAACATATTTTTTCATTATACATTCTAACCAAGCAATAAAAGTATTCTAAACGATTTGGGTAGATCCATAATTAGCACATCCACTGTCAAGGTCAATTCAATACTATGGTCATAGAGGATATAAACGCTCTTTCTAACCATCCTAAGGGAGAAATGGTTTTGACCATCTAAATTGATTTGTTGAAGATTATTTATTTTAAGAGACAAAATAAATCATAGATATTTGTTCAGTAAGTGAAGTCACACATATAGAGAACAATTTGCTTTAACAATTTGCTTTAACTTGAGCAGTTTTTCACATATTAAATAGTTATCCAGTAGTCTACACAAGTAAGCTGTATGATGAGTCTATCAGTCATTACTCAGGCAAGATTGATATGATAGAAAGCATAGATCTAGTGGCATAAAAAGCAAAAAGGTTTTCTCACAGTTCTTAAAGATACAGATTCAAGGTCTAGCTGAGGTGATTTTGATAAGTTGTACCTTCTTGGTTTTCAGGTAGCAATTTCTGATTTTATTTGAGTGTACATAGTTTCCTTATCAGGGCAATGTTCCTATTGTACTAGGGTCCTACACTCAAGATGTCATTTAACCTTAGCTATCTGTTACCTTCTTTAAACACAAATTGAGTCTTGAATGTGCCATTCTGAGAAGTCATAACACCATCTGCAATTAACATGATAAAACTCTTCATCAGTGGCTTTTGAAGAAAACGGTGTTGGTAATCTTTTATATAGTTCAATAAAATAGCTAGCCTATACCAGATAATGAGCTTGCTTTCTATAAATATTGAGAGAAACAAAACAAAAACATTCTATGAGGATTACTTGACTCTAAAATAGAACTGGATTAGCGAAAATTGAGTTTCTGCAGGGAGAGTCGGCTAGTTTCACTTTTGGTGCAGTGGTGAGGAAAATTATATTCTGCATGCTGCACACATATTCATTTAGGAAATTTTATCCAATGATAAGTCATCAATGAGATCATGCCAAGAACTGAAAGGAGACAGTTCTAGAAGTCCACTCAAATCAACATATGCCAAGTATAATTCTTGATATCTTAAGGAAGGGAAGAAAAAAAAAACCATGTAAGTCCTAATGCATATCGCTCTGGATAAGAAAATTTAAAATACTGTGCTCTGATATCTTCAGTGTTCCTGCCACAACATAAACTATACAAGAAGGAAAGAAACCTTCCTGGATCCAGTTCACCTTCTCTCCAGATATATTAAAAATGGAGTATCTATGACTGAGAGGTTGCATTTAATAGAGCATAAGTTTCTTCTCCCACAAAATAATTTTTCTTTGCCTATATTGATTCCCTAGCACCTTACAGAGTAGGGTGCATTCTCTGTGGGTGTTTCCAGAGTCTCTTTGGTTTGCTAACAGCCGAGCGGATAGGAACAGAGAAGTTATTTTCATTTTATTTTTCATTACAAAGCCAGCTTTGATCAAACTGAAAACTCCTGTGTGTTATCTTTAAGGAAGTATGTCCTCTTAAACACCATTCTCTCCATAAGAAAAGAAGCCAGTTGGATCTGAAGCTTTGTTATTGAAGAGAAATAAAGATTGTTGACTCTTATTAATCTAGAATAGTGAAATAGTGAAAGAAAACTTCTAAAACTTGAAGATAAACTGCTAATGTAGTAAGAGAATGTGATAAAAATATTGTGGGAGGAAGGGAATCTTTGTGTTTTATGCTGCTGTTATGTATAATTAATATCTTCATTCCAACAACAAGATTTGTATTTGATACATAAAATTATTATAGTTCTAAATTACTACAGAATTTAATAATGCTAAATAACATTTAACAATTTATTCATTATTTCCATAGTGTTATATTATCTGTATAAAGTGAAAATATTTTACTATAAATGAAAACACTAAATAGCTATTTATATTCCTTAATATATTATGTTATTTTAGTATGGTGAAGTGTTTAGGTGTGGGGGGGATGGGGTATTTTAGTCCAATAAAGTGTTAAAATATCAGGAGCGTGGATAGATTCCAGAATTTCAATTCATTTTGCAGAATGCCAAATTGATTTCCAAAAATGCTGAATCTTTTTATTCTACCTCACATTGATTTTAATTTCAGAAATGGATCGACTAGTTTTCTAGTATTATTCAAAGTGCTTTTAATATTTGTCATTTAAGAACTTCTTTTCATTAAAAAAAACTATATGTATAATTGCTTTTTACTTAACTGATATCAAGACTACGTTACCTTTCTAAAAATACGTGACTTTGTAAAGGATGGATAAAACAGCGTTCATTTGTTATGGCTAAGGCCTTATATGATATAGTAGGGGTCATACCACAGTCCACATCTATTCCGTGTCATTTCCTATCTTTCCTATTTAAGGGCTTGTGCTTCTCCTGTGGCACTTCCTTCATAGGAGACACCTTAACTCTCTTTCATTATTGCTTTTTATTCTCATTAAGTGATTACAAGAGCAAATGCAATCAAGAAGGGTTCTTCGCAGATGGTGGTAATACCATTAGCATTAATCATAACAAATAATTATTCATTCCATATTGATGGTTTGTATATGTCAGGTTCTATGTTAACAATACCACAAGGGTAATAATTTGATTTATGTCACTGTAATAAAGAACATAGCCAAAATCAACTTGGAGAAGGAAAGATATTTTTCACCTTACAGCTAGAGACCATCATTAAAGTTGGAGTAGAAGTTCAAGTAATCTCAAGTTGAAATCTAAATCTTAGAGTAGAACAAAGAAGTAATCTCAGGCAGGAATCTAAATATTAAGCTAGAACGAAGAAGGAATTTCAGACAGGACTCTACATTTTAGTCTAGAACAAGGAAGTAGGCTTCAGACATGAAAACTACGTTGGGCTAAGACAGGGAAGTAGGCTCAGATACTTTGGTCATCCTGATAAGCCCTTAGAAACAGTGGTCGCTGAAGTGTTCATGTAATTGGGTTTAATGCCTTTGTTTTTCTTTTTTGACTATTTATGTTTATTGTATTGCTTGTTCCTTGACTATTTACATCTATTTTTTTTTTTTGCTAGACCCTCAACCTAGAACTGACCTTAATACATGCATGTAATCAAAATGGTATAAAAGTAAAAAGGAGGAGGTGGGATGGGATAGGGATTTCTAGGGAGGGGAAATAGGAGAAGGGGATGACATCTGTATTGTAAATATATAAAATATCCAATTAAAAAAAAAGAAGTTCAAAGGAGGAACCTAGAGGTAAGTACTGAAGCAGAAACTGTGGTGAAATGCTGTTTACTGGTTGGCTTCTTCTGACCTCCTCCATTTACTTTATTATATATACACGTGGACCACCTATGGATGACACAACCCAAAGGGGAGCCACTTTCACAACAATCAAGAAAGCTCCCCATAGGTCTGCCTACAAAGCAATTGGATGGGTGAATTTTCTCAGTTAATGCTTGCTTTTGTCCAATGACTCTAGACAGTCTCAAATTGACAAATATACCCAATATAATGACATGGTATGCTTCAACAACTTTTCTATTTTTGTTTTTGTTTTTAAATACCAAATATAAAGCTAAGTGACACTTCTTTTAAACTAGACAATATTTGGTTCCATATCTTTTATATCATGGAGTTATGTTTTCAATGTTCTTACCTGCTTAAGACAAATAAGGGAAAGACACTGCGTGAAGATACTGTTCAGTCATGGGTAGGTACCTTCTTAGTATGGATGAGACCCTGGGTCCAAGCCATGACAACTAAATGAATGAATAATAAACAAACAAGGAAAGACACTAAGAGTTATATTCAGGAATAGCTCATAGTTTATAATATCAGTGTTGATAAAACTCAGAGTTTCTTGAAGTAGTATCAATCCAAAATAAAAATATTTGTGTTTTTCCAGTTGTGGAACAGGCTGCAATCTTAGTTAAAATCTGCTTTTATGGAATTTGTATGGATGTGAATGAGTTTGTTTCTGCATCTCTACAAATTTCTTGTACTTTTTTGTTTGGCACTTTTTCTTGTTTTGCTCTTTTGTCTTGATTGTGTTTCTTTTTCATCTCTCTTATTTTATTGCACTATTATTCTTTAGATGTCTGTTTGTTTTATTACAAAAGACAAAAAGGATGAGGATCCAGATGAGATGGGATGTGACAAGGAACTGGAAGGAGAAGGAAAAGAGTAATCAGACTATATTGTACAAAAAAATGTGTTTTAATAAAAGAAAAACGCACTAAATCTATAGTTTTCTTTCTTTGTTTATTTTATTTTTCTTAAAGCTTTGTCTCCCTATTCATTTATAATGATTACTGAAAAGTTGATGGCTTTGAGCTCCAAATTGATCTGAACCCTAATTCCTACTGTGACTAACTAAGCAAATCCTGGTTGAACACTCTGATTTCCTCCCTCCTGTCAATGACCTTTCTCCCATCCACTCATGTTTATTCATACACATTAAATCCCAGTGCCTAATAATACATTACTTGATGCTATCAATGGGCACACCCAAAAGGGCCCCCAAAGAGTTTCCTATCAAGTAACATACAACCACCGTACTTTCTTAAAAACCAGAAAGGAAATGAAACCATGGAATAAAAAAAACACTTATCAAAGACAAGACCAGATATCAGTACCTAGAAATATAGTCTTCCCAATCTGTGATGCCTAGATGTCAGCACAAAAACACAATCAATAATATCAAAAAAAGTTGTCACTAGAGCCAACCAACCCTACTAGAGCAGGCCATGAATATTCCAACTTAGTTGAAATACAAGAAAAATACATTTATGTGGGTCTCTGTTGCCCTCACCTGGGCGTGGGTCCTGTTGAACTGAGTTGTGGATCTTGTGTGTCTGTCATGGCTCAGGGAGGCAGAAGCATGCGAGTTTGACTGAGTTCACTCCATGCGGCACTGGGCAGACATTGGGCTGTGAGAATCCTCCGGACTCCTCCCAGGCATGGGGAGATCTCAGCCTATGACTCCACGGGGGCAGAGCTCTTGGGTCGAAGGTCTCTGAGCCAAAGCAGCTAGATGGAGACTGGCTGGTCTCTGTCCTTGGGCTCCTTAGGTGCTGCTGGAAGCCACAGAAGGACTGAGACATGGAAGCATATGGACTAGACCTGTTCACAGCTGAGAGGGGTGAAAAGGAAAAGCTCTGGCAGTGCCCCGCAGGTAGAGATTCTTGATCATGGATACTCGCTTGGCTGGGTCATAGCTGGCTCAACTAGCTTGCTTGAGTTGGCAGCCTCTGTGGCGAGAATGTAGAGAAGTCCTCCAGCGGGAGATTAGTTCTCCACAGCAGGCCCCAATGACAAGAGGAGGTCCATGGTTTTAAAAGGTTTATTTTCATGGAGGAAAGTGGATGTAGCTGTACCCCTGTGTTCTCAGGGCAGGCCTGAGATTAAATACTGTTTGTAAGGAGGAGGGTCTGGGAAGAAATGTCTAATTGGCTACACCCTTTGGCCTTTATGTACCTCATTAATATGGAGATCTCTTGAGGCTCTGTGGCCTGTAGTCACGCCCTTTACCTGTGGAGGGGCTGGTAGGGGTGTTGCCCTACGTGACTTAAAGTCACTGATCAATGGAGGTCTTCGGCTTCATGTCAAAAGCCTGGAATCTGAGAGTGTGGTGAAATGCATACTGTCCCTTGCAGGGATACCTGTTGGGTCTCTGGCCATCTCTAGCCAGTGTTCAACCAGAAACCAAGATATACTTTCACAGTCCTCTGCCCTACACCTTTAGGAATATAATAGAGATTCTTAGAGAAGGAACATATAAATCACTTAAAGACACCTATAAAAATAGCAAGAAGTAGTAAAGTAGATAAAAATGAATGAAAGAGTTCAAAACCTGAATGTGGAAAAAAATCAATAAAGAAAACTCAAACTGAAGGAAATCTAGAAACAAAACAATGTAGAAACTGGACAGGAACCACAGGGGGAAACTTTACAATCAAGAGGACGTTAAAATTCTTAACATCTAAACACAAGGGTACCTACTTTTATAAAAGAATCATCTTCAGTCACATATTGACCCTCACAAACTGATTGTGGGAGACTTCAATACTCCACTCTCACTAACAGACAAGGCAGCCCTGACAAAAATTAAACAGACGTTTACTGGACCTAACAGACATTATAAACAAAATAAACTTAACTGATATTTATAGAACATTTCAGTCAAACACAACAAATATATTTATTCTCAACACCTCAGGGATTTTCTTTAAAAATGACCACATACTTGGATAAAAAGGAAATCACAGCATATAAAAGAAAATTGACATAACACCATGTACCCTATATGACCATGACAGATTAGGATGGATATCAACAAAATCAGAAACAAGAGAAAGCTTACATGGTAATGGGAACTGAACAACTCTCCTAAGTGAGGAATGGGTCAAGACAAAAACTAAGAAAGAAGTTAAAGACTTTCTAGTATTAAGATGAAACCCATACCAGACACTGCTTGAGTCAACAAGAACAAGATGCTAGATTAAACAGGGACCTAGACTAAACTCAAACTATACTGTTCTTCAAAAAAGAGAGAAAAAAGGAAGAATTAAAGAAAAAGGATAGTGATAAAAATGAGTTCTAAATACACCCTGCAATTCTCATTGACTTGTACACTGTTCAGCCGTCATCAGAGAAGCTTACTTTTGCAGCAAATGAAAAAAATTCAGAGATATATACCCAGACATTTGACTGAAACACTCTGCCCTAAGTGGAGCGTCTCCATTGAATCCTTTCCCTCAGTGCTCAAGAAACAAAACAGAAGAGGAGGCAGAAAGAGTTGAAGAGCCAGAGATTATGGAGGATATCAGGAAAACAAGAGCTTCTAAATCAACCCAAGCAAAGCTCATACGAACTCACAGATCTCAGGTAACATGCACTCAGTTACATTCTCTTGTGATAAAATACTATGACGAAGGCATCTCCAAGACACCCATGTTTACTTGGCACTCATAGTTCTGAGAACTAGGAATCCATCACAATGGGTAGAGCAGGAGTAGGCCTGCATGAATCTGCATCAGGTCCTCTGCTTATACACTATGGCTTCCTGCTTAGTGATTTATGGAATCCTGAGATTGTGAATGAATAGGTCTCTGATTCTTGTGCTTTATCTTGACCTCTTTCCCTTCCCTTAGTTTCTCTTCTTCATATTTTATATGGTACTTTTTGTTTTATCTTGTTATAGTTTATTATTATCTCTCAGATGCCTACTCTGTGCTAATAAAAGAAAGAGAGTGTATCTGGATGGGAGGATAGCTCGGGGGGAACTGGGAGTAGGAGAGTGAGGGGAAAGCATAGGGCATATTATGGAAGAAATAAATCTATTTTCAATAAAAGAAAAAAGTAAAAGGAATACATATTGATTCTATATTTTATAACATGAAGTCATACTGTTTTTCTCATAGGAAACATGGATAAAACTATATTTGGGAGTTATCCAGATGGTCCATTTCATTTTACAAAATTTTTCTTTTGTATTCCTGAAATTTGGTTAACAATTTAATAACATTTTTACCTGATAAGACAGTCTTCTTACATAATTCCACCTTTCTTTAGTGCAGGGGTTATTCCCATGGGCCACTGTCACTCTACCTCAAGCATAATGTACAAAGAATAAACTCAATTTAGGACCATATTTCAAAGACAGTCCTAGTTTTTTTTATGTTTTTGTATGCAGAGGCTATTCCACTAAGGAAAACACTCAAATGAGACATGTGATCTATCAGAGAAGAAAGGGTGGCATTTAAATGCTACTCAGATATCCTAGGAAGGAAATATGACATGACAATGCAAACACAGTGTGAGAGTTCAGACAGTGTGTTGAGTGACTGTCCCTTCCATAGGAATATCTGTCAACAGAATTACAGAACACTGAGCATGCACTCCATATATATTTAAGGCTATACAAAATAGAGGAGTAAATCAGGAGCTTGTCTTGTGTGTTGCTTTCTGAAAACATAACAGCCTATAAGGATATCATGCAGAATAGTTAAACAGGGCATCATCCAGATATTCATTCTGTAACCACACTCAATGTAAGACTTTAATTAGAATTTAAGATAATCTCACACCTGTTAAAATGTGAAGATTAGCTCAGCAATGCTGAGGATAATTTAGGATTAAATGTTAATAAAACTCTGTAAGCAGAAGCCTATACTTACTTTGTCTTCCTTGATTAGTTATTTAAAATTAAAATGCTTCAACTAACTTAATTTTTCCTAAAATTAGTTATAATGTGTTGAATTCTAATTCACTGTTTACCAAATAATTTTAAAATCAAAATTTTAAAATAAATTTAAAAATTAAAAACAATTTTAAAATAATTTTAAAATTAAACATATCTCTGAGCACAATAATGTCACATTCAATTGGATTGTATTAGTTACTTTCTCTTGTTGTAATAAAATACTATGACAAGGCACCTCAAAAGCACCTACATTTATTTGGGACTCATGGTGCTCAGAGCTAGGAGTCCATCACTATCACACTGGGTAGAGCAGGAGCAAGCAGGCAGGTGTGACTATGGGACAGCATCTGAGATACTAAGGCAGGAGGCAGAGAGTATACACTAGGAATGGAACAAGTCTTTTAAAAACATCAAGTCTCAAGCCCATACCCAATGACATATGTCCTCCAATGTTGTACACCTGCTAATCCTTGTCAAACAATTACATCAAAGAGAGGCCAACTTTTAAAACACAAGCCAATAGGAGCCATTCTTATATAAACCAAAAAAATGCACAGATACATATAAAGACATATGTACATACACAAACACACATACACACACACACACACACACACACAAACAAACATACACACATATCAGGCTGTAGAAGAGCATTTTGGGTTGGCACGGGCCTGGATCCCCGAGACTGCAGATGTTTGGCCATGCCCCCAGAACCCAGGGCCCTGACATGGGATCTCATCGCCATTTAACCTGTACCATCAGGCACATAAAACAAAGGTAGAGGGTGTGACTAATAGGCCTCTGCCTCAAGAGATTTACTTATTAATAAGGCCAGGGGGCCTAGATAATTAAGTTATTCCTCCCTGATCCCTCCTCGTTCCCACCCTCTATATAAGCCAGCCCTCCCTAGGCTCTTGGGGAGCACTCATATCCAGATCCAACTTCCCATCATAGGCAATAAAGCTACTCCTTGGAAACACAGTCCACTAGTCTTTTGGGGCCTGCCGCCAACAAATTTCCAGCCTCTGGAACCTTGGACTTTCTTGCGTATGTGGGAACCTGCCTATGGGAAAAGCTTCCGGGACTCCTCTGCCACTGTTCCGGGACTCTACCGCCACCATCTTCCACGGGGCCAAGTCACCCCGAGTGTGCCCCCCCGACACACACACAAACATACTTCTAATCTCTAAACACATTTTCCAAAGTTTCAACAGCTACATGTATACCATCATGAATGCCTCTACTGTGTTCATAATGGCATTAAGTTTGTACTTTAAATATTTCCATTCAAATAACAGTAATACATAAATTCAAGTGCCAGTATTTTAATAGTTTCTTGACCAAGCCTGCTCAGTCAGTCAACAGGGTCTCAATAGAGGAAGTGAGAACTGAAAATAAAAAGACAATTAAACAAACATTGTAACATGATTCCAGTCAGTGCTGAGGCTGAAGCGGGTTTATTTTTTCTCAGTCAGCTTTTACCATTCTAGGCACTGGCAGAGAATAGTGTCTGTTCTTAGATCAAAGACAAAGTAATCAAGGCAATGAACAAAGAGACCACACCAGGTAGTAATCAAACAAAGTAATAAAAAAAAGTCCCAGGAGTTACTGGGTCTGGGGGTTTATCAGTATTACCAAAATAAAAGGGAAGTACACATTCCTTGGCTGTGTTTACTTTGATCCTTGCATTAGCCCAAATGTGAATATTCTTATCTGAGCCTACTTCTTTAAGCCCAGTGACAAGTACATGCCAAATTTCTATAAGTGGTACCTAAAAGCTCTCCAGAGTTTTTATTTTCTATTACTAGTCTAAATTCTAGATGTGACTAACAAAAATTCAAGGAACCAAATACAGGCTAAAATAGATGAATGTAGCTGTCAGGGGAAAAGAAAACAATGTATTAAAATTGTTGTGATATAATTTTGATTATGTCCAGAAGTTTCACTAAATTTCAAGCAATTAGAACAGAGTATTTTAAGATTATACAGCCATTGTCTTTTTTTTTATTAAAACACAAATAATCTAAGTACAATATGTCCATATTTAACCCATCCCAGATTCCTGCCACTACACACTTAAAACAATAGTTACGTCTCCTACAGTCTTGCTTAATTAACCATCTCCACCAAACCTACAGATTATTTTTCCTCACAAAAATGTTGGTTTGTTATGATATGTGTTGTGATTCATAGCTGTAAGGTAGAGTCTGTACTAGTTTAACCTTAATTATAGATATAATGAGAGAGTAACATATGGAGGCATTTATGGTCAGCAGGCACTTGTAAAGATTTGATGTTTAATGACAGTTGTAAGCAACTATAAAGAAAGAGAAAAGATAGACTAGTTAATAAAATAAAGGGAACTTAAATCGTGTCCTAGAAAATGCTTTATAGTGCTTCTGAATTTTACCTAATGAGGGAAACCTGAAATGCCTTGTATGTTATTGAGGTAATAAATGTGTGTGCAGTTGCCCAGAGGTGTATTCTTGCATATGCTTATTTTGCTTCCTTTTTTTCCCCAGAGGATTCTTCAGTGACGTGGAAAGTTACTTTCCAATTAGACTGGAAGAATTGATCGCCAGTTCTTTAATGGAGGGGATTTTATGAAACTCACACAATCTGCCCAATCAAACACACATTTGTGAGATGTGGGTGTCATCCTGTTGTTTTTGCAGAGTGGAGATACCCTCACATGGACTAGACACTGCATTGCATGTCTAAGTTTAGATCACTCTGTTCATCAAAGTTTGAAAGTTGTCTTCATATTGAGTAGTGAGGTTTTGATGTTTTCTTATTCAGTCTATAAAATAAAACGTTAAAGAGTTCAAGAATCAAATTTACAATACAGCTAACAAAAAATTTCCAATGAGCTCCTTTATAAGTTGATATTGTAAAGGTCGTACCAACCTTCACCATGCCAAGGTCCATGAGAATATGGACCATCACTCTAAAGTAGAGAGGTCAGAAATAGTAGAGAACACTTACACATTCTCCCTCAGGGCTAGAAATTGGACAGATTTAATCTTCATGATATTAAAAGCAGGATATTTAGCCTGCCTCCAGAGCCAATTGGAGCATGAGAATAATGAGGAATTTGTGACATTATCAACAGAAACCATCTCCTGCTCTAGTTTTTAAATTATTCGAATCTATGCTTTAATGACTTCTCTATTAATGTAACAAAAATTGTCTCTATGAATACAATTAAGGAAGGCAGTCTGACATTCCTGTTTCTCACATTTCTTGGCATTGGTATTTAAACCAGAAACAATTGCAGAGATCTGAAGATAAGGCTACAAGCAGTGCTCTCATCTGTCAAGTTTAAACATGTCATAGTCAGAGTTACATGAAACACCATGACTAAATCAACTTGAAGATGAACAGGTTTATTTGGCTTGCACTAGCATATCACTGTTTGCCTTGGAAGGAAGTCAGGACAAGAAGTCTAATGGGACAGGAAACTGGAGGCAGTAGCTAATGCACCTGGAAGGGTACTGCTGACTGGGTTGCTTCCCATGGCTTGCTTCCCATGGCTTGCTCAGTCTGCTTTCTTATAGAACCTAGGACCACCAGCCCAGGGTTGGCACCACCCAAAATGGGCTTGCCCCTAGCTCATCACTCACTAATTTAAAAATACCCTACAGGCTGGGCTATAGTCTGATATTATTCTCAAAGGAAGTTCCCCTCTCAAATGGTTTTATCTTGTGTCAAGTTGACATAAAATCAGCCAGCAGAGAAATCTATAAAACTCTTTGAGGTTAAAGATAAGAAAATTTTTTTATAATTTGGTAGTATGGAGATACATCTAGGATTTAGAGTTTCTGTTTCATGGAACAGGAGTTGGAAAGAAAAGGGATCTGCTACTTTGAGGATTTAGAATTCCTATTCTAACCAAGAAAGGTTAAAAAAGGGATCTACTGCACTTTCTCTGTGCCAAAGCTCAAGTCTGTATTCCTCTTCCCAGCACCATTTTTTTGTCCTTTAAGTACATATTCATGTGTGTGTGCATATTGTATGTGCACATGTAGAGCAGTGTAAGTATATGTTCATGTATGTACATTCTGAGGTAAACATGTGGAGGGCACGAAAAGAAGTAAGGTATCTTCCTCCGTAATTCTCTACCTATTTTTTTGTCTTTGATTTTTGTTTTGTTTTGTTTTCAACAATTTATTTCTCAAAACCTAGAGTTCAAGAATTTAAGCAATGTTGCTTTTCAGTGAGTTCCAAAGATGTGCTTGTCTTTCATGACTTTAATATCTGAGTTACAAACACAAGCCCAACCTCAGAGCTTGGCTCTTTACATGGCTACTCAGCATTAAACTCAGACTTTCACACTTGTGCAGTAGAAGATTTCCTTGGAAAGCTATCGCCCCAGATTCACAAAGCTGAAAACTTGTAAATCATTATTGTGACAGAAGAAAAAGCCATTTGAGCACAGCAATGTATGTAATCAACAGCTGCAAGTACATCGAAGGCAGAGGGAAAGAGAATATTTACTCTTAATGCTGACTGCTCTCCTACTTTTCTTTCCTGTTCTCATGTTAAAAATATTCTGGAAAAGGCAATTTAGAGCAGAAGATGTATTTTAGCTCACAATTCTAGGTGGTTACAATCTATTTCAAGGGGAAGTTAGAGCAACAGACACTTGAGTAAACAAGCCACATCTTACCCAATAGTCAAGAGGAGTAAGTAAGATGAGAAAATGAGTTCTTTATTCCCTTATCTTATAGAATGCAGGGCCAAGTCTATGAAATGGTACCACCTATGTAAAAGTTGGATCTTAGCAACTCAATTATTATTACTAAGATAAATCTTCACTGACATTCACTCAGGGCAACCTGATGAAGACAATCTCTCATTGAGACTCTTTTCAGATTATTCTATATTGCATTAAATTGATGATAAAAAAAATAACCACCACCCAGCAGACTGCCTGTGACTGTGCCATGTGGTGTGCTGGACACAGGACACCCAGAAGCCCACCAGCTATGTGGCCTGCCCACAGCAGGAGCCACAATGATGTGCAAGTACATGGGAGAGAGATGGGAGAGAAAGAAAAGCAAAATGGTTTGAAAATTATAAAGGGAGTTGGAACTAGAGCCAAAAAAATAAAGAGGGATACCCTGATGTGAGTAGCCTGCCCTGCCACATGAGGTCATGGTGAAGTACCAACCTGTGTTGTGACTGAAGGCCATGTGTCTGAGGCCATGCAGCAGCAGGGATCAATGCCAATGTCTATAGCAATGACTACCACAAAATGCCATAAAGACATCTCTGCCAACTAGGACTATGTTGATTCCCAAGAGCAGTGCAGAACTGGCCCAGATCTCACTGGCTGTGACATTCTGGAAAGCTGGCTCCATCAGTAAATATGGTCCTTAGGAAATGGATAATGTCAAACAGTTAAAGTGTTGGTGAGTGTAATGGAAATGCTCAGTCAACTCTATAGCCATAAAGCAAAGGACAATGAATGGGCTTTGAAAGATAGCTCAAGTCCACAGGAAAGGAAGCAAAGGGGTAGAAAGCCAAGATGCAATGACATGAAGCTGTCTCCACTTTCCTCTTTCTTTTCATCATTCCTTCCCTCTCCAATTTTCTCTCTCCTTCTTCCCTCCTTGTCTCCTATTCATTTTCTTGGGATAAAGTACCACCTCTTCCATATAAAATGAAAGAGAATAATTTGTCAATCTGCTACAAATCCTTTCCTTTCCAATCAGAGATCTTCAACCATTATGAAACAATTGTGAAGCAATCAACAACACTTTGAAATCATTTCTAAACAGCTAGTTTTATAATTGAAAGTGATGTTTTTATTTTCCCAGTCAAAGGTTAAGAAGGATTAAACATTCTGTTTTTTCCATCTTTCATTAAATATTTATTGAGCATCTTCCAGAGGCAAGAAATGTTTAAGAATGGCTTATCATTGAATATAAGTAATTAATTAATGACATATAAATGTCAACATTGTAACAGGTGTGGGCTATTCATCATTGGTAATATAGAAAAGTGCCGTTTACAAATCCTCATTCAACAGCTTACACACAAAAATGAAGCTACATACTATCTCATTTAATAAATCCAGAAGAACTTGTCCAACATCCTACAACTCATGAACAGTTTAAATGTGGCTATTTGGAAACCTGGCCTCCTGTGTCTGTACAATTAACCATTATAATCCTCTGAATGAATGTTCACATGAAATAAAAGTAAAATGAATTTTTATCTCAAATAATTTTTTTACATTTTAGGATAATTAAAATATGTTATTTGCCAAAAGATGAGTAAGAGAGAGAGGGAGAGAGAGAGAGACAGAGACAGATACAGAGAGACAGACAAAGAAGGACAGAGAATCAGAGATAGATAAAGAGAGACAGAGAGAAACAGGGAGCTGTGTTATCCATGAAACCATCCTTTTCCCATTCAGTTTAACCATACAGCTCTGTTTTTACTCCAATTAGGTAGTATTGTCCTCAGGATTGACACAATAAAGTCTTGCCTTTCTTTGAAAACTATGGGAATCATAAGCTAGGCAATTTCTTTGAGGAAACTATGATTCAAAACCTCTCATTGTTTTCTCTTACAAAGAAAGAAGTAATTTTGTGTCTTTACATTAAGATCTGTCTTTGTGCCTCAAAATATCCTAAATCATTCAAAATGATTTTTACAAACCTGATACTTCCACAAATACTGCCACATCTCAGACTTTACTGAAATAAAGTAATTTTCAAATCTCAGGATTAAATTGATTTGGGTATAAATATATTAGAGCAATTTAAGTAAAACCTTAAGGACAAACTTCAAAGATAATTTTAAAGGTTTGTTTTTAACTCAGAAGAAAATAGAATTTTTTAAGATTAGATGACAAATGTTTTCTGCCTTTGGAGAAATTATTGAAAATCAGCTAAAATAGAGATTGGGAAGAGAAACTATCAGGCTATCTATGATAGTCTAGTACTGGATTCTGCTCAAAGAATTTGTTTCTACAAAGTGCACTAGAGGGGGAAATAGTTTTATTAAAATATTGTTATTACATATTTAGTTATCCACTTATACTTAGTGTATGAAGTAATCAGCAGTGCTATGTTGGTACACATCTATATATTATAGTAATATTTCCTAGATTAAAAATTCATTGCTGTTATGAATGATGCAATGATTTAATATGCATTCTAAAATTTTATTTAGAGTGTAATGGAAAAGCAAATGTTATCACATGTAAGAATGACTTACTCTTTTCCTGAAGAACAATGAAGTATCATATCCTCATGTTTGTTTCTGATCCCTCAATTTGAAGTAGATCCTTGGGCTATACCACTCTAACTTTCTTAATCATTTGGTGGTGTTATGTGCAGATGCTGCCGAGCCTCAAGTTTACCGTTAACTTCTGATGCTTTTTCTGGAGTACTGTCCTAGCCATGGTTTGCCTGGGTATTTCATTTCACTTGCTTCCTATGCATACATCAAGACTAAACATTGCAGGGATATGATTACAGAGGAGGTATTTCCTTTCTCAAGCCCACTCCCTTTGCTCAGTTACTGGATTTTCTAAAGAGAATGGCATTAATAAAGTGGAACTGCCTGAATATTTTCCATGTGTACAGCCTCTACAGATTCTGAATTGAGACATTACCCTTCCCACTCACCTCCACTTTACAGATGACATGGTTCTTCAGGCCACGGGTCAAATACATTACATTATGTTAGATATTCTTCCACCATGATCTCCTAGTCAAATTCACGGTATTTTGTTTTGTTTTCAGTATGTGTTAGGCTGGTAAAGTGCAACCTTGGGTGATTCAGTGGTATGATTTACACATATCTAACATTCTAGACATGACTCAGAAGAAAGTCCTTCCCTGAATGAAGTTAACTTCACATAATGGAATGCAGCTTTAATTAGAAAATTGTTGAATCAAGGGGAAGCAAGAGCACATGAGCAAAGTACAGGTGATAGTGCTAATTGTTAACTTGAAATAATCTAGAATCTCCTAGGAGACAAACTTCTTATCATGTCTTGAAGGATTATCTTGATTAAAGTTAGATTCTTAATTAGATTCTTTAATTTTTAACTTTTTCTTTTTTTTTTCAAAGAAAGTCTTTGAGAAATTATCTTGACTATGTTAATTAACATGTAAAAAAATATCCCTTAATTATGGGCAGGACAATTCCTTGGGCAGAGGCCCTGGACTATATTAATGCCCATTCTTTTATCACTGTTTCCTCTTTACAGATGCTATCTGACCAGTTACGTCAAGCTCTTGCCATCTTGATTTAACTACCATTGTGAATATACACTTTAAATGTGAGTCAGAATCATCTCTCTCTCTCTCTCTCTCTCTCTCTCTCTCTCTCTCTCTCTCTTACATTTCTTTTGTCAAAATACTTTTTCACAGCAATAGGAAAAGCAACTGTGACAGTAATTGTTGGGGTTATCTACTGGTATCTCTCTTTCCCATGGGGATCAGAAACCAGCTTCCTCAATCATTCAACATTCACTCTATACCAGCAACTCTGTAGGAAGCTGCCAGAACTTTAGTGTCTTAATAGTGCACTGACCAGTTTCTCCACCTCTCTGGTACACAGATAGTCATTGTTAGACCTCCTAGTCTCTTGTTTTGCAAATCAACCAAATAACCCCCTCCTTTATATGTAAAGTGAGTTCTATTTGCTTCTGAATTGATCTCATGACATGTATGAAGTTCATTCATCACACATTTATGTTTCTCCAAACTTTTGGAAGCCTAACTATAGGTCAAACTATGCCATACTGTTTTCTTTTTCTTTTTTTTTTTTTTTTTAGACATGGCAATGCAAAACTGAACAGGACACATAAGTTCTTATTTTCATGGAACATATGTTCTAATGAAATAAGATAGAATATAGGTAGATGGTTAATATACAAGGATACTTCAGCAACAGTCTGAACATCAATGAAAACAAGTTTAGACCAATAGCTATGGAGAGCTTAACTGTGAGTTCAGAGAGTAGTGCTAAAAAAGGCAGCTCATAATGCTATTCTAATTGAAAGCTATGAGCCTCTGTAGAGTAAGGTAAGGGTATACGTCTTGGACAATGAAAAGTACACTTAAACACACCTGGATTGAGTCAGTCAGACCTTCACAGTGCTCACTGAACAGAATCCTGAAAGCAGTGTTCCTATGCTACTTCTTTGGAACTTTCTTCTGTGTATCAGTGCTGATCTACAAATGGCAATTTGACCCACCTTGTTTAAAATATACATGCTTAAGAGCTTTAAACTATCTGGATTGAGTTTCTACTAAAGTAACCATAAAGAATTAGAAAGAATAGATTGCAAAACCTATGCTCTGGGGAAAAGAAACTGGTAAACTGAGATATACATTAAAACAAACAAACAAACAAACAAACAAAACCCCCAAAAAACAAGTGTGTAGAATTAAATACAGTATTACTGAGGCAAACACATGTATAATTTAACTCACAAAGTTCTCTGCTACTCCAGTTGGTAAGAGAAAATCTTCCTTGGTTCAGACATCTGAGGTTTATATCAATGAGAAAAGAAAGTCTCTACTACCAGCTATTACTTTTGCATAACAGATGGAAAAATTCTAACCCATTAGCATCCCTTGAAAAAATATGCCAAAAGAATAATATATATTAAAGTCTGAGCTTTATTAAAGTCAATAGTAACAATTAAACATTTAAAAACAAATACATTAAGGACTTTTGCGTGAATCTAAAATAAGAAGAGAAATTTAAAAGTTATGAAAGTAAATACATTTTAAATCAAACCAAAATATAGTTAGAAATGAAGATTCATAGATTTTTGATTATAAAATAGTCACATTTCTAAATGAATTTATAGTTTAACATAATGTCACTTCTTTTCAAAAATAAAGAATAAAATGAGACAGTCTGTGCTTCTTGGGTTTGACAGAATTCCTCACAAACAACTCTTCCCTGAAATTAGGTAGACAACTTTTCTTCGGCAGAAAGATTTAGTGAAAATAAAATCTGACTTTTCGCAGGTAAAGGTGGGATATAAGAGCTGGAGAAATATCAATTTATTTTTAATTAAAATATATTGCAGCAGGAATATAGGCCATGCTCCCTCAAAAACAAAACCCAGCAAACACATGGGCAAATTAACACTAAAACATTTTCAAGTGAAGAAGTAGAAATGATATTCTTACTTACCAGGCAAATTCAAATCAGAACTTCATTAAAGTTCCATATCAACCCAATCAGATAAGTTATATCTCACAGATTTAATAATTCAATTTCTACATGAATAAGATATCTGCAAACCTAATAACGAAAGTCCAAAGTCATTTCATTAGTAAGAGTAAAGCAGAAATAATCAAGATACTCATCATTTTGAATAGTTAAACTATTATATCCACAAAGACACAGTCAAAACATTCTGACGTAAGTAAAACACACACACACACACACACACACACACACACACACACACACACACACAAATACATACACACATCGATATGTAGTATACTGACATTTAGAATAAATACTAGAAGAGAGGGAACCCTATATAAGAGACAGAGATGACAGATTAGATGATATGACTTATTGCATAAGTACTTGAGTAAAATTGTAATGTCTTATCGAAAACAAAAGAAAATGTTCCTGTGAGCTTTAGTTAAAATAGCTTTTAGAAACAAAAAAGGTTGAATTGTAAAGGAAATAATTGACCAAGTATATTTCACCAAGAACAAAAATTACTTTCTCTTCAAAATCACCACTAAGAAAATGAAAACTTACAGCATTTGGCATGATAATAGTCTCACTTCATTATTTATAGTAATGCATTTGGATCTATTATCTTAAATTGAAAAACATGCATATTTGGTGAGTTGGAGAGAAAGTCCAAAGACAAAGAGTTGCTGCTGCTCTTACAAAGGATGAGAGTTTGGTTACCAGCAACCATATAAGACCACCCAAAACTCCAGCTCCAAGATCTTCACAGATCTTCTTGGGCCTCCAGAGACACCTGCATATATGCATACCTGTAAATACACATATAAATAAAACGAAAATATATGGGCTGTAATATGTGAAATAAACAAAGTATAACTGGCAAAATGCAGCATGATAGCACAGTTTAACAGACTAGAGATTTTATTTTCCCTGACCTTGAACATTTGCAGATTTCATCACTTGATTAGTAAAAATTCTAAGAACATGTTTATGTGAGTTTTGAAGTTCCTAAGACAACACTTAATTTTAGAAGTAAAACTTACCATTTGTCCCAATGAGTGAAATTATATCTTTTTACACATTTTGATTGCTTGATTATAAATGATTAAACAAGTTACATACTGTACAAGCATTGATTTTTTCACTAAAGAATTAATGAAAAACACACACAAGAAACATTAATTAGCATAAATGAAAATATAAACCATTAAAAACAAGTACAAAAAGGGTAGTTAATCCAGAAAGATGGTCAAATACTCAAGAAATAGATAATGGATAAATTTTGAAGAATGGGAGAGTGAATAGATCTATATAAGAAATCCAGTTGTGCCTAGAATCAGAAATCAGATGGCAGGGATATTTTTGAATAACTAACTGATGTTCTGAGAGCCTGTTATGACCACTCAAAAGCATGTCTCGTCAAACATTCCAGGTAGGGAATAGGCTATAAGGAAACTCTCACTGAAATTAAAGGTAGGAATCATTAGATTAAGGAAGTTGCTTTCCTACTGTTATAGGAAGATAGGGAACTTCTTTGTCAGAAATTAAACATATGGAAGTAATTGCAATAGGAAATTACCATAACACACACACACACACACACACACACACACACAAAACGGGAGGAGAGAAAGAAAGAGGGGAGAGAGAGGGGAGGGGAGACAGGGAGACAGAGACAAAGACAGATATTACAAGAACAGGAAAGCATCAAAGCTCGTGAACATTATTATACTAGTTACTTTTCTATTTTTGTGACAAAATATCATGACCAAGTGAACTTATAGAAGGAATAATTTATTTAAGTCTTAGAACTCCAGAAAAATAGAATCCATGACTATCAAAACAAAGAACATGGCACCTTGTGTAATCACACATGATGCTGGAACTGTAACTAAGAACTCATATTTGGATATACAAACAGGAAGCAGAAGGCACACTGGAAATGGCCCATGTTTTCTGAATTCTCAAGCCCATGCCCAGTCACATAATTTCAACAGTGTCGTACTTCCTAATCCTTACCAAAGAGTTTTACCAACTGAAGATGAAATATTCAAATATACAAACCTTGGTGCATTCTCATTCAAACTGCATGATTATGAAATGAAAACAAAAAAACTTACAACACTTTAGAAGTTTCTTTCCATCATATCAAAATATACTAAGGAACTGAAATCTGAAGCAAACTCTTACTTAAAGATATGGAAAGCTGTGCATAGTAAATATGTGTTTTGTCCATTCACAATCTTTGATTGAAAAAGAAATACCTTTTTCAAGGCTGAGAGCCAGCAGGCCATCAGCCTTCACTGACAAATGTCTCTGTATGTTAGCCTACTGCCCCAAGTCTTTCTAAAATCATAAAAAGTTGAAACTTTAAATGTAAAATTGGGACTAGGAAATGTAATTTTTACCTTGACTTTCTTGCATAGCAAATACTTTATAGAAAATAATTAGAAATCTTGTAGCAGTAAAAGAAGGTAAAAAGACATATGGTTGAGGACAAACTGGACAAATGACGACTACGGTTTGAGGAAGAACTAGAAAAAGGGCACATTTTACTGGATCCCAATTTTCGACATAAAATGGAAACTCGAGGCTAACTTCAATGGCCAGGAGACAAGCTGAAAATAAACTCAGGCATGACATGGTTGCAATAAACAAGAGTACTGAGGAAACACTGTCACTCAAACTGGAGGAAATCTCAGGTAAAGAATACAAGTAGATCTCAAAGACAAGAAGAAAGGAGCTCATTTCTACCATTTCTCAGAAGTTAAGAAGGTTTCTGCTTTAAGCATGATAGAGACTTCTGCTCTCCCACTTTCCTGTTTCTGTCCTATATCTCTTATTCTGCATAAGGAAATAGAAAATAATAGTTCTAGTAACAACAAAGTATTATTTTATATACATTATGGATGGTGTACACCTAGTAATATACATATGCTCAAAATTTAAATATATACATGACATAGTTTATGCTCTCAAAAAACTGCATATCATTTTTTTAATATTGTGAGCTTCCATTATAATTCCAAAATCAAGACAAACTTTCTTAAAGTATTTTGCCTATAACTATCTTCTACACAGAAGAATCCATTGTTCAGAAAGATATCCCTAGACTCCCCAGTTTAGCTTCCTAGACCTTACAAGTTCTGACATTAAGATTTATCTTAGACAAAGGTGCCCTTCAGATAGATTATTCTCAGTTCTACACTAGATATATTTTCTTAAGGACTAACTCATATATTTTTTCTTTGAATTAAAGCTATCCCTAAAATCTTTAATATATTTTACATTCATTTGCTTATAGCACTTTTCTATCACTGTTTAACTAAGTAGCATTTTGAAAGGGAAAATCTTTACCTTGCTAAAACAATAAATTTTTGCTTCTTATGTTCTGAAACTATGAGTTTCAAACAATAGCTTAAGCATTTCTTCAATTATCAAATTTATTTATTTATTTATTTATTATTTTGGTTTTGGTTCTGTGTAGCCCTGGCTGTCCTGGAACTCACTCTGTAGACCAGACTGTCCTCAAACTCAGAAATCAACCTGCCTCTGCCTCCCAAGTGCTGGGATTAAAGGTGTGTGCCATCACTGCCCAGCCAAATATATTTATGAATAAACATATCATATGTTTATAGGTAATTACTCCCATCTAAGTGTTTCCTGTGGAATAGCCATTTGAACATCAACCAATAAAGTACCAACTATGACAAAGACGAAAATAGATGGTGATGAGAAATACCCCTGTATACATACATACTTAATAAGTAAATCTGAAAGAGACCTTAGTCACAGAAAACTTTAAATTTTCTAGACAGGCTGGTGAGATGAGTCAGCAGGTAAAGATACATGCCATCAAACCTAAAGATCTGAGTTTGATCTTTGAGACCTAGATGGTATGAGAGACTATTTGTCCTCTGAGCTCCACTTTGCACAAAGGTATGCATGTCTATACTATGTACATACTACACATACACACACACACACACACACACACACATGAACACTTAAACGCATGCAAACACACACATATATTAATAAAATTAATTGCATAGGCCATGTGAAAGTCAAAAGTGGTAGTCAACTACTCTTCTCATGAAAGCTGCATTACAACATTTAACCATTTTCTGGTAAACTATGAAATTTATTATGCCCCAGTTTTCACACAAATTTCAAAGGTTCTGTTTTTCTAAGATTCTATTTAATAAACACATGACAGGAACAGAGGTGAATTAAAAGTGGACATAGGAGTTCAACTGGATGAAAGGAAGTTAGTAACCTTTAAGACATATGCACATTCTCTTTACAAGTAAAGCATTGTTATTTATACCCATAGAAATTGTTCTAGAGTCTAAGCAATAGATTTTCACATTCACTGTGAAGTGCGTATAAACTGTTCTCAGTGAGCATATTAAATAAAGACTTTAAACAGATTGCCAGTGTACAAATGGACATTTTTTACAGTGTATAAAACACAAATAAGACATTTGTGTGTTTTAATCAAACTGTTTATCAATTGCTTTATCAGAGCAGATCTGTATACACTCAAATGCACCTTGACATTACTATTTTATGTACATTTTTTCTTCTGCTATTATATATTATTTTATTTTTAAATCTTTTTTTACCATCCAGATTTTATCCACCTCCAAATCTACCCTCTGACTATTTCACATCCCAAACCTCCTCAACCCATCTCTAAGAGAATATCCCCATGCCCCCAAATCCCTACCCCACTATACCTCCCCACTCCCTGGGGCCTCAAGTCTCTTGAGGTCTAGGTGCATCTTCTTTGACAGAGTCCAGACCTGGCAGTCCTCTGCTGTATATGTGTTGGGGGCCTCATAGCAGCTGGTGTGTGGTGCCTGGTTGGTAGCTCAGTGTCTAAGAGTTCTTGCGGGTCCAGGTTAGTTGAAACTGCTGGTCTTCCTATAGGGTCACCCTCCTCCTCAGCTTCTTCCAGCTTGTCCCTAATTCAATCACAGAGGTCACCAGCTTCTGTCCATTGATTGGGTGTAAATATCTGCCTTGGAATCTTTCAGCTGCTTGTTGGATCTTATCATGCAGTCATGATAGGCCCCTTTTTGTGAGTACACCGTACCATCAGTAACAGTGTCAGGCCTTGGGGCCTCACCTTGAGTTGGATCCGAATTTGGGCCTGTCACTGGACCTCCTTTTCCTCAGGATCTTCTCCATTTTTGTCCCTGCAGTTCATTTAGACAGGAACAAATCTTTGTCAGAGTTTTTGACTGTGGAATGGCAACCCCATCCCTCCACTTGATGCCCTGTCTTTTTTACAGGGAGCTACCAGTTTTTGTTCTCAACTATAGGGCATTTTATCTAAGGTCCTTCCCTTTGAATCTTGAGAGTCTCTCTCTTCCCAAGTCTCTGGCACATTATAGAGCCCCCCCACCTCCTACCTCTCAAGGATTTCTTGTTTCCATTCTTTCTGTTGGCCGTCAAGGACTTCAGTCCTGTTTCCACCACCCAATACCTGATCATGTTCCCTTTTCCCCTCCCTGCCACCTTTCCCATCCGTATGCCTCTATCCCTGCCCCACTCCAGTGATTGCTTTCTTTTCATTCCTTAGTGGTATTGAGGCATTCTCACTTGGGCCCTTCTGCTTGTTAATCTTCTTGTGTTCTGTGGATTGTATCCTGAGTATTCTGTATTTTTTGGCTAATATCCATTTATTAGTGAGTACATACCACACATATCCTTTTAGGTCTGAGTTATCTCACTCAGGATGATATTTTATACTTCCATCCATTTGCCTGTAAAACTCATGAGGGCCTTGTTCTTAATAGTTGAATAGTATTCCATTGTGTAAATGAACCACAGTTTCTGTATCCATTCCTCTGTTATGGGACATCTCAGTTGTTTCCAGCTTCTGGCTATCACAAATAAGGCCGCTTATTTGAACATCATGAAACACATGCCACTGTGCCATGGTAGAGCACCTTTTGGGTATATACTCTAGTGGTATTGCTGGGTCTTCAGGTAAGTTTATTTGCAATTTTCTGTGGAACCTCTAGATTGATTTCCAGAGTGGCTGTACCAGTTTGCAATCCCACCAGTAATAGAAGAGTGTTCTTCTTTCTCCACATCCTCACCAACATGTGTTGTCACCTGAGGTTTTGATCTTAGTCATTCTGATCAGTATAAGGTAGAATTTTAGGATCATTTAATTTGCATTTCCCTGATCACTAAGGACTTTGAATATTTCTTTGAGTGCTTCCCAGCCATTCGAGATTCCTTTGTTTTGAATTATCTGTTTAGTTTTATACCCCATTATTTATTGGGTTGTTTGGTTTCTTGGTGATTAGCTTCTTGAGAACTACTGTATTTTTACAAGAATTCCATCCCCTGTTATGTAAAATGCTGTGATTATTATTAATGTTAACAAATAAAATCTGTTGATTTTGATCACAAGCCTAGCCACATGTTCACTTGTGGTTTCATCATCATCATAATCTTCTTCTTCCTCATTATTATTGTAGGACATGTAAGTAGCAAGGCTTGCTTATAGAAGTCAACAAATTTTGAGCATCAATTCTGTCTTTACACTTTGACATATTATCATTAGGTTTATGCAACAACAGCTTCACCCTCTGAGCCATCTTGGATACCCACAGATGCTCTCTTTTAAGATGCTTCTTTCTCTGAAAGAATAATATTTGTATTGCTCAGTAACTGGGTATAATCTTGCTGAGATAGAACTTCAGAAGCCTTTAAGGGAACAGAAAAATCCTTTGCATCCTTGACTTGATTCCATCCTTAACTCCAAAACATATGCCAAAATCTAGGCAATGTTGGAACCTGGAACAAAGTGATCACAAGTTCCTTATATTTGGTTGTCCACTCCAATTACATAGGATTCTGGGAAACTACATTCGGTAGCATAAAATTTTAAGCCACATAAGACAGGTTTTAATTCAGATTTGTCTTTTAGATTTTGGTGGCATTAGGTAGAGTGATAACATCTTTATTTCTCTTATTCTCTTTTGTTTCTTTGCTTCTTTTTTCCAATTCTATCCTTTGTTTCTTTTCTCAGAGTCAGGCTGCCATCTTAACTTCCTAGTAACACCTCTATTTGTCTTCTTTCCTCTGCACTTTTGATTCCATTTTTTTCTTTCCTTTTCCCTCCTCATGTTTGAGACAGGGTTGTGCACTGACACTCAGGCTAGCTTCAAACTTACACTCTTCTCTCTTCAGCCCTCCAAGTGCTGGCATTATAGATATTCTTCATCACATTTGGTTTGAGGTATGAATAAGAGAAGGGGAGAGGCTGGTGGGAAAGGGGAGTGTAAGGAGAGCACTAATCTAAGTTGAGGAGAGAGAAGGTGAGGAGAGGAATGGAGGAAAGGGGAAAGAAGCAGATCTGAAAAGGAAATAGATATTGTGTGTATCATTATGGCATTTCATAGGAGAATGGTTACATGTGTGGAATTAATGGTATTTGGATGGAAAGATAAAAGGATGTTACATGAATATTAAAATCTGGGTGTGAAATAAAAGAAGAACAGCATTTTGAAAGGGACAGTGAAACACATGAGCAAAACTGGATGATGTGAAAACCACAGGAAAAACAAGGATTACTGGGTCTGGGGTGTAGAACTTACTAACATTAAAAGCACCTAATGCTTACACTGGAAAAAAAATGGGTCTACCTCCAAGCATAGGAAGTAGTAGGCTTATATCCTACTGCTGAAATTTGTAGCAAATATTTAAGGATAAATAAGTTGCATGAAGTTTCTGACAAGCTCTTGTCCTCAGGATATAGCATTTCTCATCTTTCCAGAAAGCAGCACTAGGTCAGTATCAATGTGAGTAGGAGGTTGACCAAGATTCAGCTACATTTCAGACAGCCACCCAGACCTCAGAAAGTGAAAGGGACTGTTCATACTGATCTGTCTTTATACAGGTGTGATTTCTTCTGGCCTCCAGGCCTGCTTTCACCTACAGTCAGCTACTGTGTCACCCAATTTGTTTCTCTGAAATGTCTCTCAGTACATTACATAACACTAACAAGTACAAGATACCCAAAAAGAATCTTGCAAAAGAAGGTGTGACCTGGCACAGACCAGGGCACAATTAGTATTTTAATGCATGAGAGAAAAAAATGTTGCAAGAGAAGTTGTACCTAAAGCTGAAAGCATCTATTTGTGCAGATTAAAAACAGCATTTTATGGAATTTCTAACTACACTAGGAAATAGCCATGATACAGGCCAGACTCACTGCTAGCAGGAAGAGATCAGGTTGCTCATTTATAACACAATTCAAACAGCAAGGATGAGAAACAGATTTGCCATGGGAAACCTGAACAAATGGACTTTGGCTCTAACTTGAAGCTGCAATGTGTTTCTGTAGTTTCATACATGTTCACAACAATCAAAGAAAGAGAGACAAAAACGCCCATATTAAGATTGTACTTTACTAATTTTAGATAATACAGATCTTTCAATTTCAGCTGAATCTAATTGTTTTGTGACTCTTTTTTTTTTTATCAAAGATCAGCATGTCCTTAGCTTTAGCATCTCCTTTCACTATTTGTGTCTTTTTCTAACCCAGAGAGTCCACCAAGTAACCACCCTACCAAAGTGGAAATTTCTGGTTATATCATATGATGCAGATTCATGTGGTATTCTTCTGAAGCAAAATCCTATAATATTTTGCTGAGGCAAGACCTGTAAGAGGACATGTGATGTTTGGGGAGTATAAGTAGGACTCAACAGCATTGACAGAGCACTTGCATAGATATCTGTGTAACTCTTCATGGGTCTCAGGGTTGTCGCTAATCTTTACTTTTTTGAGAGAGGCATGGCAGAGAACTCCTGGCATTCTGGCTGGTCCTGGTCTTTCTTGCTGACTTTCAAAAATTCAGCAGAGGCCTGGCAGTTTCTGCTGGATTATGTCACTGTTATTGATATGTGTTTAGTTACACTTTTGAACTGGACTGTTGGTATCCTGATACTACTGAACTGAAGTACTGATATCCTCATAAACTGAGATTGGTATTGAACCAAAGAACTACTTCTAAACAGGTCCACATCCCCTTGTTCTCTTTACCATCTATTCTCCCCTACCTTTGGATGGTAGGCTAGAAGTGGGGTCAAAACATTTGAGAACCCTTATTAAAATAGGTTTTGAAAATTCTTACAGACATTAAAGAGCACATTCAAACTATATAAATAAGGAAAGAAAGCTATAATATCTACCACCTGTTATTACATGAGTCCATGTACATCAGTGACCACCAGAGGTACTTATTCAGAAGTCTTTTTTGTGGTCAAACACTTTAGGCTCATTCTTGCCCATTTGCTGGACCCTATGATCTAGGAAAAATGAATGTGACTTAGATAACATATGACTAATGTCAAGTAATTAACTTCAATATAAGAAGAAAAATATTAAGCAAATCATAACATCATATGTACTAGAAGTATCATCTTAGCAAGCAGAGACAGGTACAGTCACAAGTTGATGAATCACATGACATACATAAATGTAGATAGCAACATAGATATTGGTATATGAGTATAATCGCTTGATGTTTATCTTGATGGCTTTTATTCTTCTTAAATTGTTGTTACTTTTCATCACAAGTTTTCCAAAATATTGAATGTTTCTTTTAAAATTTCTATTTTCTTATTTAAAATCCAGCCACTGATTGCTCCCTCCAGATCCCCCTCCCATAGTTTCTCATCCCATTCCTCCTCCCCCTGTCTCCAAGTGGATGCTCCCCCACCATCATCTCCTCCTCCCTGAAGCCTCAAGTCTCTCTAGGATTAGGCATATCTTCTTCCACTGACATCAGATCAGGAAGTCCTCTGATATATATGTGTCTGGAGCCTCAGACTAGCTTGTACATGCTGTCTGGTTGGTGGCTCAGTGACTGGGATCTCTACTGGGTCCAGGTTAGTTGGGACTGCTATTCTTCCAATGGAGTAGCCCTTGTCTTCTACTTCCTCCATCCTTCCCCTAATTCAACCATAAGGGTTCTCAACATCAGACCATGGTTGGTTGTAAGTATCTTCAACTGTCTTTATCAGCTATTGGTTGGGTCTGTCAAAGAACAGCCATGCTAGGCTCCAGCCTGTGAGCATATCATAGCATCAGTAATTGTGTTAGGTCTTGGTGTCTCCTCACCTTTCCCTCAAAATCTTCTCCATTTTTGTCCCTGCAGTTCTTTTATACAGGAAAACCTTTGGTTCCGAAATTTTGACTGTGGGATGGTAATATCATACCTCCTCTTGAGTCCTTGTCTATCTACTAGACAACCCGGATGTCTCATAATGGAAGAATGGATACAGAAAATGTGGTTCATTTACACAATGAAATATTGCTAATCTATTGAGAATGAAGGCATCATGAGCTTTGCAGGCAAATGAATGGAACTAGAAAATATCATCCTGAGTGAAGTAATCGAGACCCAAAAGGAGGTACATGGTATGTACACACGAATAAGTTAATATTAGCCAAAACTTTAAGAATACCTAGGATACAAACCCCAGAATTTAAGAACTTTAACATGCAGAAAGGACAAATGACGATGCTTCAATCCCAAGAAATCATGGGAGGCAGAAGGAGAGAGAGATTCGGGTGGGAGAGGGAGGGGAAGAGGAAAGGGAGAACAGGATCAGGTATGGGCAAGAGAGAAGCCCAGAGGGCCAACAGAATGAATGGAAATATGCAGCCTCAGAAGGTGAGATGTCGGGAAACACTCTAGGACGTATCAGAGACCTGGGAGGTGAGAGACTCTCAGAACTCAATGGGAGTGACCTTAGATGAAATGCCAACAGTGTGGAGAGGGAACTCAATGAGTCCTTTTTCTTTTTCTTTTTTTTAAACAGAGTTTCAGAGTTTAATATAAATAAAGGAGATACAACATGAGTTAACATGATAGCCTGGCTCTTTAAAACTGAAAGCATTGTTATATATTTTATCCCCTAGGTTTGTAATCTATTAGTTATGTGTGGTAGGTAGCACAGAAAGCAGGGTGGAAATATAGAATGACTGCCTTAGTTACTGTTCTGATGCTGTGATAAAACATCCTGTGTCAGGCAACTTAAGAATGAGCTATTTTGTCTTACATCTCGAGAGTGGATAAGAGTTCATGAGAGCTGAACTTAGGAATGGCTATGAGCTGAAAGCCAAGAGCTTACCACTTCAAACTAGAGGCACAAAGTAAATATTCAAACTAAAAACACCATGAAGCTTTTCATTTTCAAATCCATTTACATATTTCCTCAAACAGGCAACCTTTCTTAAAGTTCTCAAAATATGCTAGTGACTACAGACCAAGTATTCTAATATGTAAGCATATAGGCACCATTTTTATTCAAACCACCACATTGTTCTAGTTTGTTTTCTGTTTCTATGGTAAAATACTATGACCAAACACAACTTGGGGAAAAGAGGCTGTATATGTCACCTTATAATTCACAGACAATAGTCTCTCAATGAGCAAAGTCATAATAGGAACTTAGAGAAGAAACCTAGAGGCAAGAGCTGAGACACAGACCACAAAGCAATGTTGCTTATAGGCTCCTCCCCACCCCCACCTTGCTTGGTCAATTAATGTTCTTTACAGCTCAGGCCTACCTGCTGAAGCATGATACTTCCTACAACTGGTTACACCACAGCAATCAGGAATAAGGAAAATGCCTTTATAAGCATGCCCCAGACCAATCAAATAGAGATAAATCCAAAATTGAGGTTCGCTTTTTCTCAGATGACTTTAGTTTACATTGTTAACAAAACTCAACCAGTACTAGTGCCATGGCCTTGTGTTCACTGAGGTATAAAGCCTCGTGTTCACAGCCTTACCCAAAAACATTTATTGTAAACATTATTTTACATTTCTGTGGGGAACTATGGAGTTGTTCTGGCCTAGCTGCCTTGAGAGGAGTGTGTAATAGTTTGGTTTTTTTTGTTGTTGTTTTTTTAAAGTTACAGTCTATGGCTCCTGTAGCACAAAGAGCCTTCCAGTTCCTCAAAGATCAATGCATCCCCTGAAGTGGTGAAGAGTTTGAGCCACTTTGTATTTCTCTAAATGTTCTCTTACTAGTTAAGGATACATGGAAGATGGACAGTACAATTGGTCTTAGACATTTATCTTGTGTATCTTATACAGCTTGCAAACTACAAGTTTATAAACTGGCAATTACAATTGTATTGATCCTGGAAATAGCCATTATATTCTATTTCTGATAAAGATATAAAATTCCAGATTGCTTTCAATAAAATTTCATAGCCTCAATTTTGCTATGGACCCTCCAAATATCCTGATCTAATTATTTTATAGCTATATCAGGTGACCTTGGCCTACTATAAAAGCAACTACTTAAACTTTTCTAAAAATCAATTCTTATAACCATAAAATATTGTTGCTTTTATTTTGTTAAGATGACTTTCTTAATAACTGAATTAATGTAAAACACAAGAGATAACCCTTGAAAAGTTATTACCTTTCTGTCCTTATTTATAAGAAACCAAACCTTAAAATGATTGTTAGATATTTTAGAGATTCAGGAAATCCATTCCTCTTTCTTCAGTGTTATTACATCTATTTAGAACATCATTTCCAGCCCTCTCTCTGGAACAGTTACATAAGATGGTCAACTTTAAACAGCACTTCTGCTTTTCAAGGAAACTAGGAAGCTTAAGACTCCCATAAAATGGGAGAAGTAGAGGTTCTGCAATAGCAACCCGAGTATGATTGAATTATTCATGAGGGCATGGGGGATACTTTGAGGTTTGATTTATCATGTTATTATACAACCAAAACATTCTTGACAGGAAAAAAATCCCCTCATTGCCTCTTCGTTGATGTGAACTCTCCATTGATTAAACTCTCGCAGGATAGTTCTGGATCTGCAAGAAGGAATATATATGGGCTAGGAGTGATGCTTACAATCTCCAGAACTATGTTTATATGCCTAAATCCTTGACATGTAAACTCCATTAAATGAATAGACATACTTACTTCCTGACTTAGTTGACAAGTGTGGGCCAGAACCCAAGGAGGAAACTGAGTTCAAATCTCAGATTCTCTACTTATTAGCAATATTGTTGGTAACATACTTATCTGTCCACAATTTGTATCATTTTGTGAAAAGTTTAAAATAACAATAATAGTTATATTATGATTCTAAAATACCTCATTTCTTGACAAAAGGTAATTATTAAAATACTACTTGTTATATTCTTTTTCTTTTTAAATTTTTTCTTTCATACTATACATCTGAGAGAAGCCTCTCCTCCCTCCAGTTCTTCCCCCAGTTTCTCTCTCCTCCAGATCCACTGCCCATCTGTTTTTCTTCAGAAAAGAGCAGGCCTCCCAATGATGTCAATGAAATACTGGATAATAAGATGCAGCAAGACTATACATGCATCTTCATATTAAGGCTGGATGGAGCAACCCAGTAGAAGTTTAATGAACCCAAGAAAAGACAAAAGAGTCTGGTAAATTCTTACACCCACTGTTAGTAGTCCCACAAAAACTCCAAGTTAAAAATCCACAGCATGCCCATTGTGTTAAAGCTTGACTGTAACAAAATCAACATGTTGGCAGCCAAAATATATGACTTAAAACTGAAAATGAACCCCCAGACAGAGTTATCAATTTAATAGGAATGCAAGCCAAGGATGGATAAGTTTCTACACAGAGCCTCACCAACCTAAAACAGAAGTAAATTGCTTTTGATAATGCAATTCCATGATGGGTAAGGAAGGCATTATTGTCAGAACCACCTACGACAGGCTCAGTCTGGATTATGAAATGAAAAAGTGGGAGATGTGGAAGGCTTTTGGGGCTGCCTGGCAGGAATCCAACATTGGTCAAGGACAAAGAAATGGGCTGCTTGGAAGGAATCTGACATTGGTCAACAACAAAGAAATGGACTGCAGGCAGGAATCTGACATTAATCTAGAATAAAAAAGTAATTCCAGGCAGGAATCTAAATCCTAGTCCAAAATGAAGAAGTAATTGCTGGCAGGAATCTAAAACGTAAGCTAGAACAAAGAAGTAGGCTTCAGGCATGAAAATGATTTTGGGCTAGGATAGGTAAATAGGCTCAGATATTTTGGCCATCCTGATAAGCCCTTAGAAACAGTGATCATGGGAGTGATTGTTTATTGTTGTGCTTGTTCTTTGACTATCTGGGCTTATTGTCTTGCTTGTTCCTTGACTATTTGCATCTATTGTATTGCTAGTTCCTCTACCTATAACTGACCTAAATACTGAAATGTAATTTAAACGGTTTAAAAGCAAAAAAGGAAGAGGAAGGATGGGATGGGGGTAATGGGGAGGGAACAGAGAAAAGGGATAACATCTGAAATGTAAATAAATAAAATATCGAATATAATTTTAAAAATCCACAGCATGAGTAGGGAAAATTACAGGGCCATAGCTGTGGAGTCCCAGTTGGTTTCCACGCTGTGGCTGGTCCCACATGCAGGAGGTGGCCTAAGGTTCTAGCGGCCTGGATGCTTTGGCGGCGGTAGGCCCCAATGACACTAGGAAGTCCGTGGTTCAAAAAGGGTTTGTTGTCATGATGGATGGTGGATGAATCTGGAAGTATGCCCTGTAAAACTCAGGGCACTCCCAAGTTATATAGGGAGGGAGAAAAGGGGAGGATCAGAGGAGGCATGCTTAATTTGCTCCGCCCTCTGGCCTTCATTAGTATATAAATCCCTAGAGCCTGAGGCCTCTAGTCACGACATTTACCTGTGCACTTTGGCAGGGGCTGTAATGGCCAGCCTACGTGACTGAGTTTTAAGGAGACTAGACTGCTTTTCTGCTGGGTTCTTGGGGCATGCCGAACTCCTGCGAGTTCTCACACAGAGTCTTGGGGTTCTAGGCAACTGCCCAACAAGTACCCAGAATACCCTTACACAGTCCCACAGTCATGTATGCAGAACATGTATTAGAGACTCACTTAATTTCTGTCATTGCCACTTAATTGCTGTAGGCCTAGAGTATATAAGCCATAAGTTGAACACTATTTATAGTCAGTTTTTGCTTTTCATATTTTCTTCTATTTACAGTTAAGAAGTCAAGAAGAGAGGGTGAGCTTATGTGAGATAATACAGTTGGTAATGGTGGGGTGAGAATTTAAATGTGTGTATTACTGTTGTACCCTGTCCTTGCATGTTGAATATTAATTTATAATTTACCTTCTTATTGTTGCTGTTAGTATATATTGATCAATCATATTGTTCCAGATACAGTCTAATTATGAAATTCATATTTTCATTTTTAGAAGCTTCACATAAAGTCCGTGAGATATTTTCAATTATTTTCACTCTACAGGTTATTAAAAACAAACATTAAAAACTTTAGGTAAATGTTCCTGGACAAAATAGAAATAATTTGGATAACTTGAACCTTTTAACTCACTAGCCCTTAAGAATTATCAATTGACACTTCACTTTGCAAGGTTTTATATTCCCTACAATCTTGGCATTAATGACTGAGTTGTGAAAAAAACTGACAAAATCTACATTGCCACATAGCTTACAATCAAGTGGGATGAGACACATAAAAATACAAATTTTATTGTATTTACTATATTTTATGGTATTAAGTAATTTGATGAAAACTTAAAAAGATCTGCAGATGGTATGGAGAAATGACCCAGCACTTAAGAGCACTGGCTACTCTTCCAGAGGACCCAGATTAGATTTCCAGAATTTATTTAATACCTAAAAACATCTTTTGCTTCCATTCTAGCAATTCTGATAACTTTCATCTGGCCTCAGAAGGAACCAGACATGTATATGATTGGGTGGTGAACAGACACACATTCAGATAAAACATGTGAATAAAACATTCACATATTAAAGGATGTGGTAGATACATGTGAGGGAATTTTTATCAGATAGGCAAACAAATTTGCATAAAATATGTGGTAATATAATTTCAGGAAAACACCCCAAATAGTAAGAAATTAATCCTTATTGCTTCATTGCAAATTTTCTATGCCTAGAAAAAGTCATGCTAGTAACATGTGAAAGACTGGTGTGCATTATGTCTGAAGAAGCCCCTGGGGGGCTTAGGAACTGATATAGAATGAGGAAGGTGAGAGAGTAAGTGGAAATAAAATCAGAGAGTCACATGGTAAAAGTTCTCTAGACAAGTTTAAAGTGTCTCATTCAAATCAAATAGCAAACAATGTGAACAAAGATTATAGTTTGAACAGAAAATTTAGATAATTATTTAGGCTTCAGTGAAAAAAAAATTGAATTATAAAGGAACAAAAGAAAATCAATCAGTAAAGATATCATATTTTGTTACAATAAGAAATAGTGCTTTGGGCTGGGGCAGACACAGAGTTGGTCTGCTCCTGTGGAGATACTGAATCTTGAGCCATCCTAGAGGAGCCACTGCACTCAGAGCAGCTGGTAAGAATTCCATCTCACTCCCTAAGCCCCAGAGATACATCTGGGAGCCAGGGACACTCAGGACACACCAACTACCCAAACCCCGCCCCTCCAGAATTCCACTTCCCTTCCGACCCTGCCTGGTCCTTTGGGCTGGGGGAGAAACAGAGTTGGTGTGCTCCTGTGGAGATACTGAATCCTGAGCCATCCTAGAGGAGACACTGCACTCAGAGCAACAAGCACCAAGGTGGTTTGCACTTGGGAGACATTATATCTGGAGCCATCCTAGAGGAACAACTACACCCAGAGCAGAAGGATTTCCAGATCTAAGAGGTGGCCTGAGTCCCAGGAGTTCTTCCACCCAGGAGGTTAGGATCATAAAACCATAGAGACAACTGGACTCTGAGGCACTCTGCCACAAGCAAGATAACTGGAAATACAGACTCCAGTCTTACACAGTGAGGGCAGGTAACACTAGAATTAACCAGATGGCAAAGGCAAGCACAAGAACATAAGTAACAGAAACTAAAGTTTCGTGGCATCATCAGTACCCAGTTCTCCTAATATAGCAAGCCCTGGACACCCCATCACACCAGAAAAGCAGGATTCAGAATTAAAATCACTTCTCATGATAATGATACAGGATTATAAGGACATAAGCAACTCCATTAAAGGAATACAGGAGAGTACAAGTAAACAGGTAGAAGCCCGTAAAGAGGAATCACAGAAATCCCTTAAAGAAATGCAAGAAAACACAAAGAAGGAATTAAACAAAAATATTCAGGATCTGAAAATGGAAATAGAAACAATAAAGAAAGCTCAAAGGGAGACAACCATGGAGATAGAAAACCTAAGAAAGAGATCAGGAGTCATAGATGCAAGCATCACCAACCGAATACAAGAGATAGAAGAGAGAATCTCAAATGCAAAAGATACGGTGGAAAATATTGACAAGTTGTGAAAGACAATGCAAAATGCAAAAAACTCCTAACTCACAACATCCAGGAAATTCAGGACACAATGAGAAGACCAAACCTAAGGATAATAGGTATAGATAAGAATGAAGACTCCCAACTTAAAGGGCCAGTAAATATCTTCAACAAAATTATTGAGGAAAACTTCCCTAGCCTAAAGAACAAGATGCCCATAAACATACAAGAAGCCTACAGAACACCAAACGGACTAGACCAGAAAAGAAATACCTCCTGTCACATAATAATCAAAACATCAGATGCACAAAACAAAGAAAAAATATTAAAAGCAGTAAGGGAAAAAGATCAAGTAATATATAAAGGCAGACCTGTAAGAGTTACACCAGACTTCTCACCAGAGACTATAAAAGCCAGTAGAGCCTGGACTGACATCATACAACCCCTAAGAGAACACAATTGCCAGCCCAGATTACTATACCCAGCAAAACTCTCAATCACTATAGATGGTAAAACCAAGATATTCCATGACAAAACCAAATTTGCACAATATCTTCCCACAAACCCAGCACTTCAAAAGATAATTGATGGAAAAACGCCAACACAAGGAGGGAAACTACAACCTAGAAAAAGCAAGGAAGTAATCTTCCAACAACCCCAAAATAAGATAACTATACAAACATAATTCTACCTCTAATAAAAAAAAAACAGGAAGTCACAATCATTTTTCCTTAATATCTCTTAACATTGATGGTCTCAGTTCCCCATTAAAAAGACGCAGACTATCAGACTGGATACACAAACAAGACCAAGAATTTTGCTGCATAAAAGAAACGCACCTCAGTGACAAAGACAGACACTACCTCAGAATAAAAGGGTGGAAAAAATTTTCCAAGCCAATAGTCCCAAGAAACAAGCTGGAGTAGCCATTCTAATATCAAATAAAATCGACTTTCATCCAAAATTAATCAAAAAAGATAAGGAAGGACACTTCATACCCATCAAAGAAAAAATCTACCAAGGTAAACTCTCATTTCTGAACATCTATGCTCCAAATGCAAGGGCACCTACATACATAAAAGAAACTTTACTAAAGCTCAAAACACACATTATACCTGACACAATAATAGTGGGGGATTTCAACACCCCACTCTCAGCAATGGACAGATCATGGAAACAGAAACTAAACTGAGACATTTTGACATTAACAGAAGTTATGAACCAAATGGACTTAACAGACATCTATAGAACATTTCATCCTAAAACAAAAGAATATACCTTTTTCTCGGCACCTCATGGTACCTTCTCCAAAATAGACCATATAATTGGTCACAGAACAGGCCTCTACAAATACAAAACGATTGAAATAATCCCTTGCATTTTATCAGATTACCACGGACTAAGACTGGTCTTTAATAATGACAAAACCAATGGAAAACCCATGTGCCCATGGAAACTGAACAACTCTCTACTCAATGATGACTTGGTCAAGGAAGAAATAAATAAAGAAACTAAAGACTTTTTAGAATTCAATGAAAATGAGGACACACCATAGCAAAACTTGTGGGACTCCATGAAGGCAGTGCTAAGAGGAAAACTCATAGCTCTAAGTGCCTACAAAAAGAAACTGGAGAGGGCACACACTAACAACTTGACTGCACAACTAAAAGCTCTAGAACAAAAAGAAGCAAATACACCCAGGAGGAGTAGAAGGCAGGAAATAATCAAACTCAGGGCTGAAATCAGCCAAATAGAAACAGAAAGAACAATACAAAATAGCAACAAAACCAGGAGCTGGTTCTTTGAGAAAATCAATGAGATAGATAAACTGTCAGCCAGATTAACCAGAGGGCACAGAGACAGTATCCAAATTAATAAAATCAGAACTGAAAAAGGGGACATAACAAAAGAAATTGAAGAAATTCAAAAAATCATCAGATCCTACTACAAAGGCCTATACTCAACAAAACTGGAAAACCTGGATGAAATGGACAACTTCCTAGACAGATACCAGGTACCACAGTTAAATCAGGAGCAGATAAACCATCTAAATAGTCCGATAACCCCTAAGGAAATAGCAGCAGTCATTAAAAGTCTCCCCACCAAAAAAATGCCCAGGACCAGATGGTTTTAGTGCTGAATTCTATCAGACTTTCAAGGAAGACCTAATACCAATTCTCTTCAAAATATTAAACAAAATAGAAACAGAAGGAACACTACCCAATTCGTTCTATGAAGCTACACTTACACTCATACCCAAACCCCACAAAGACCAGACAAAGAAAGAGAACTTCAGACCAATCTCCCTTATGTACATCGATGCAAAAATACTCAATAAAATTCTAGCAAACTGAATCCAAGAACACATCAAACAGTCATCCATCATGATCAAGTACCTTTTATCCCAGGAATGCAGGGATGGTTCAATATTCGGAAATCCATCGATATAATCCACTATATAAACAAACTCAAAGAAAAAGCACATGATCATATCACTAGATGTTAAGAAAGCATTTGACAAAATTCAAGATCCCTTCATGATAAAAGTCTTGGAAAGATCGGGAATTCAAGGCCCCTACCTAAACATAGTAAAAGCAATTTACAGCAAACCAGTAGCCAACATCAAACTAAATGGAGAGAAACTTGAAGCAATCCCACTAAGATCAGGGACTAGACAAGGCTGCCCACTCTCCCCCTACCTATTCAATATACTACTGGAAGTCCTAGCCAGAGCAATTAGACAACAAAAAGAAGTGAAAGGGATACAAATAGGAAAGGAAGAAGGCAAAATATCACTATTTGCAGATGATATGGTAGTATACTTAAGTGACCCCAAAACTTCCACCAGAGAACTCCTAAACCTGATAAACAACTTCAGCACAGTGGCTGTTTAAAAAATCAACTCAAACAAATCAGTAGCCTTCCTCTACATGAACGATAAACAGACTGAAAAAGAAATTAGGGAAATGACACTCTTCACAATAGTTGCAAATAATATAAAATACCTTGGTGTGAATCTAACCAAGCAAAAGACCTGTATGACAAGAATTTCAAGTCCCTGAAGAAAGAAATCGAAGAAGATCTCAGAAGATGGAAAGATCTCCCATGCTCATGGATTGGCAGGATTAATATAATAAAAATGGCCATCTTGCCAAAAGCAATCTACAGATTCAATGTAATTCCCATTAAAATCCCAACTCAATTCTTCACAGAGTTAGAAAAGGAAATTCTCAAATTCATATGTAATAACAAAAAACCCAGGGTAGCAAAAACTATTCTCAACACTAAAAGATCTTCTGGAGGAATCACTATCCCTGACCTCAAGCTGTACTACAGAGCAATAGTGATAAAAACTACCTGGTATTGGTACAGACACAGGCAGGAAGATCAATGGAATAGAATTGAAGACCTGGAAATGAACCCACACACCTATGGTCACTTGATCTTTGACAAAGGAGCTATAACTGTCCAGTGGAAAAAGGACAGCATTTTCAACAAATGGTGCTGGTTCAACATGTAGAAGAATGAAAATTGATCCATTCTTATTTCCTTGTACAAAGCTCAAGTCTAAGTGGATAAAGTTCCTCCACATAAAACCAGATACACTGAAACTAATAGAAGAGAAGGTGGGGAAGAGCCTCGAATACTTGGGCACAGGGGAAAAGTTCCTGAACAGAACACCAATGGCATATGCTCTAAGATCAAGAATTGACAAATGGGACTTCATAAAATTGCAAAGTTTCTGTAAGGCAAAGGACACTGTCAATAGGACAAAATGACAACCAACAAATTGGGAAAAGATCTTTACCAATTCTACATCTGATAGAGGGCTAATATCCAATATATACAAAGAACTCAAGAAATTAGACTCCAGACAAACAAATAACTCTATTAAAAAATGGGGTATAGAGCTTAACAAAGAATTTTCAACTGAGGAAACTTGAATGGCCGAGAAGCACCTAAAGAAATGTTCAGTATCCTTAGTTGTCAGGGAAATGCAAATTAAAACAACACTGAGATTCCATCTCACACCAGGCAGAATGGCTAAGATTAAAAACTCAGGTGATAGTAGATCGTGGCCAGGGTGTGGAGAAAGAGGAACACTCCTCCAATGTTGGTGGGACTGCAAGATGGTGCAACCACTTTGGAAATCAGTCTGGTGGTTCCTCAGAAAATTGGACATAGCATTACCTGAGGATCCAGCTATACCACTCCTAGGCATATACCCAGAAGATGCTTGAACATATAACAAGGACATATGCTCAACTATGTTCATAGCAGCCTTATTTATAATAGCCAGGAGCTGGAAAGAACCCAGATGTCCTTCAACTGAGGAATGGATTCAAAAAATGTGGTATATTTACACAATGAAGTATTACTCTGCTATTAAAAACAATGAATTTGAGAGTTTCCTAGGTAAATGGATGGAACTAGAAATTATCATCCTGAGTAAGGTAAGCCAATCACAAAAGAACACACATGGTATTCACTCACTGATTATTGGATATTAGCCCAGAACCTTGAAATGCCCAAGATGCAACTCACAGGCCACATGAAGCTCATGAAGAAGGAAGACCAAGTGGGGGTGATTCGGTCCTTCTTAGAAGGAGCAACAAATTACTCAAGGGAGCAAATATGGAGACAAAGTGAGGGACAGAAACTGAAGGAGGGGCCATCTGAAGACCATTCCACCTGAGTATACATCCCATGTGCAGTCACCAAAGGTAGATGCTGATGTGGAAGTCAGGAAGTGCATGCTGATAAGGGCCTGATATGGATGTCTTCTCAGAGGTCTTCAAGAGTCTGACATATTCAGAGGCAGATGCTCACAACTAGCCATTGAATTGATAATGGGATTCCCAATGGAGGAGTTGGAGTGAAGGCCATTGGAGCTGAAAGGATTTGTGGCCCCATGAGGAGAGCAACAATACCAACCAACCACAGCTCCCAGGGTCTAAACCACCAGCCTGGGAGCACTTAGGGAGGGATCCATGGCTTCAGCTGTATATGTAAGTGCGGAGGGCCCTGCTGGGCATAGGTGGAAGAAGAGATCCTTGACCTCATGAAGGCAGGACGCCCAGGGGGTGGGAATTTGAGAGTGGGGAGGTGGGAGTTGGGGCTAGTTAGGGGTTACATCCACAGAGAAGAAGGAGGAGGGGTGAGGGGATAGGTAGTTCTTGGGTGGGTGGGGGATAGGGTAAGGGACAACATATGAAATGTAAATAAAACATCCAATAAAAGAATTTAAAAAAAGAGAAATAGTAAGATTCTTGCAATGAAATTGCAAGGAGCAATGACATATTTGTTGATAAAAATACAGTGTATTTTTACATAAATGGTTGACTTTAATCTGTTAGAGGAGAGAAAAATAAAAGTTTGATCAATGGAAAGAGTGGAATGGTTGTTACTATATAAAATTTAGGAAGGAAAATTGTAAATGAGTTATGAATAACAGTTTGGAACATGTAAAACAAGGTTTCAATGTTCATAAATATCAGATACATGAAATGTGAAGACAGGCTTTTGCTGTCAGAATGTTTCATTATGCAGCAGTAAAAATGACTCCCAAACTCTCAGCAGTCAGCAGAACACAAATTCAATTCTGATTCATTCTACATGGCCATTTCTGGGATGTTACTGATTTCTCTGACTCTGAGACCCAGAATCATGGAATACAAGTAACTTAAACCCTTTCCAATTACATGTCCACAGGATAAGAAAACATTGCCTTCATAATAGCTAATGTTCTTCCGTTCAACATTTCTTTGAGTAAAGTAACTCAAATGGTCAATTCTGACATTTATTTTTAGAGTGAATATCATTTAAATATGGGTAGAATAATCTTTTCCATATGGCATCAGAATATAGGGCTTCCCTGGAAACATTATCAGCATAAGGACACTTTTGATGAGGGCACCAACAGTACACTATCTTTAGAGAAGCATCTACTAAAGGCTTTAGACATATGCCTATATTAAAAAAAATCTGCAATGGAAGGAGCCATAGTGTAGGAGACAGAGGCTAGTATCCTGAAAACCAAGAAATTTAGCATTTGAAAGAGGAAAGGAAGAGATGATAAAAATGATTTTCAAATACATAAATACATAGAAGGTGGAGATAGACTGCTATATCAGCATTATTTTTTACCTTATAAGGACAATTGTGGAAATGAGGAAGAGATGTAATTCAGGTGCATTGAAAACTGAAGGAGTGAGGAAAGGATTGGAGAGACACAATCTAGGAGTTTCATTATAATTAATAAAACACGATGTCATAGTAAGATGCTTTTTCTTTCTCAGTGGGGCAAAAAAGATGCTATTATATGAAAAGCCCTCACTGATATATGTCACTAGTTCTTAAAAAAATAAAAGATGAAAACATTAGTAGTCATTCACTTTGTGAATTCTGGGAAGACAGAAAAAAATCATCTGGACAACTGTTGGGAAATAACAAGAATCTTTAAAACTAAAGAATACCATCCATTCTTTAATACCAATTTCTTCATATTGGTAGCAGGTAAACTTGTCATTTCATTATCCTTCGAAAGCTTTGTTTTCTCTTTAGTTCTTTCTGGGAAAATTCAATTTTCTAATACTAATGGCATGTACTTCTGTTCACTTGTTAAATTATGCATGAATGTAAGATATTACAGAGATTAAGTCTACTCATATTTAAAATCCTTTGAGCATTATTGTTTATGCAATTTTCAGTCTAGAGTTGTGACAACTATCTAAAATTTAGTTGTATGCATATGAAGTCTTTCCATAGAACTGGACAGATTAGTGTACATACTACCAAATGAGGTTTTATACCCTCTGAATCTGTGGGCACTAAATAATCACTACATAGTTCACTATTCCAGTAATAATTCATTGGTTATCATTTAGTTAAAAAGAGACATCCTTCATCTTTACTCCCATGTTTGCATCTTTATGTAGAGGTAAGAAGAACCACCACTAAACAATAATAAGAGTAAAAAGTTACATATTTATATGTTGGGAGCCGACTCTTAGCCGAAAGTGGCTATCATCTTTACAGCCATCTCAAGCCATATACCCTGACAAGAGACTTGTTTCAACAGCCTGCAATAGCTGAGCACACTCTGAAAAACATCTTGTTACACTGTTTAGTGCCCCCAGCTGCAAGGTCCTCCTGGTATCCATGGCTACAAGGCACGTGACGTAGTGGCTTCAGTTGAGCTTGTCCACGAGGGCAAGTCACGTGGTAAAGGGTATAAATACCCTGGATTTCCCTTCTATAGAAGTAGTAGGAAGTAGGAAGTAAAGGAGGTAAAAAGTAGGAAGTAGAAAGTAAGAAGGGAAGAGGTAGTAGGAGGTAGGAAGTAGTAGGAGGTAGAGGTAGGAGGTAGAAGGTAGAAGGTAGAAGGTGGAAGGTGGGAGGTGTCAGGAGACTGAAGGAGTGAGAATATATATAGAAGAGAGGA
>NW_021604651.1:1654531-1677178 GCF_004785775.1 Grammomys surdaster
GCCGTTACATTTATACTAATCAGTGTTTTTGAGTAATTTGACATGTTTTAATGAACATGTGAAATTAATGATTGCTTCTTGATTTAATATTCAGAAACAGTGACAAAGATCTGTTGTTCAAAATATATGTTGAAATGGGATCTCTTTTGCTTTCTCAATATGAAAAACGATTATGCTTTTCAGAAACCAATGCTTATATAGTTATATGTGCCATTATTCTGAAATTACTGTGAATTGAAATAGTACAGTGATCAATTTAACTGAAACTTGATAGTGTAAGAAAATAGTTTGTTCATTATAATCACTTGCTTCCACTGATATAGCCATTTGATCAGTTATCAGCAAGCAGTTTGAAGGATCAAAAATAAATTACTTCTGTTCTTCTCAGTTGTATGGTGATAATTATAAGAGTTCACAAGAATGTGATAAACTCAACTTTGGGGATTATCATCAATATGAAGATGGTTTTACCAAATAACCTATTTTATAAAAATGTCTTATCTAACGCATGCTAACTCTGTAATACCATGTATTATGTAATTTGTCAACTTTTTTGTTAGTTGTAATATGTATTTGCTTTAGTATATAGAATATGGCTTTTTATGGTCAAAAGTTTATACCACTTAAAATATATGACTTTTTCCCTGAGTACTATCAGTTTGTGCATTATTAAAGTACACTGAAATTGCATACTTGGTATTAAATGGCTTCTCTCCTTCACACACTCCTGTAAGTCTTATGGACTTTGTATCAATGTTGAGTCAGTAATTTTCACATTGAATATTTAGGATTATTTGGGAAACTACAAATACTTAAAGTGCTGCTGAACTCATTCCTATAAAACCAAGGTAAGGATGGAATTGCTATCAGCTATTGAATGATTATTTAAATGTTTCTATTCAGAAACATTGGAAGAATCTAATTCACAATTTAGAAAAACTGGTTTTATAAGATAAATCATTAGTTTAAATGATATTGACTTTCATTTGACTAAAAAGTTTTATAGTCAAATGTTTTCAGCTGGAAATTAGTTGAGAGATTGAGAAATGGTAGAGAAATAGTAAAAAGAGAGATATTGAAGGTACACATATAAGTTTATAAAACATGAGGTTAGGTAGCTGGATAATTTTCTCAAGTATAAAACATTTTCCTAAATATTATTCTGAAGGTGACTATATCAATACATAAACTGAGAGAGACATATATGGGATCTAGATTTTACAGAACAAATCAATATGCTGTCATTGTAAGTATTTTTAAGGTGAAGAATTTTTAATGTCTTGTTTTCCTTCACTTGAAGCACTCCATAAAGATATCCTTGGCTTACTTTTTTAAAATTTAAGTATTTTATTTATTTACATATCAAATGTTGTCCTGCTCCTGGTCCCCCACCAAAAGATTTTTACCCCATCCTCCCTCTCCTTCTTCTCTGAAAGGGTCCTCCCCCCTCACTTCATTAACATCCCTTTCCCTGGGGCATCAAGACTCTACAGGATTAGGCTTATTCTCTTCCTCTGAGGCCAGAAAAGTGAGTTTTCTGGTACATGTGTGCTATGGGCCACAGATTAGCCCATGTATGCTCTTTGGCTGTTGGCTTAGTCTCTGGGAGTTCCCAGAGTTCCAGGTTAGTTGACATTGTTGGTCTTCCTATAGGGTTGTCATCCCCTTCAGCTCCTCAATTGTTCCCCTAATTTTTTTCCCAGAGATTCCTGTTGGTGGTTCAATGGTTGGCTGAAAGTATCTGCATCTGTCTCAGTCAACTATTTGTAGAGCTTCTCAGAGGACAGTCATGCTAGGCTCCTATCAGCAACCACAATGTAGCATCAGTAATAGAGTCAGAGTTTGGTATCAGCCCATGGGATGGATCCTAAATTGTGCTGGTAACTGGATGGACTTTTCTTCAGTCTCTGTTCCATTTTGGTTCCTGCATTTCTTTTAGATCAGAAAAATTCTGGATCAAAAATTATCAAGGTCAATGGATGATCCCATCCATCCATTGAGAGCTCTGTCTAACTATTGAAGGTTGACTCTTCATGTTCTATCTCTCCACTGTTGGACATTTCAGCTAAGGTCACTCCCATTGAGTCCTGAGAGTCTCTTACATCCCAGTTCTCTGGGACTTTCTAGAGGTTCCCCACCCCCTGCACTCCCAACAGCAGCAGATTTCCGTTCATTCTCCTGGCCCTCTGGGATTTTCTCTTGTACCCCTGTAGCTGATCCTTCCCTGTTTTTTCCCCTTATTCTTCCATCTTCCACCTAGGCCCATCCCTCCCGCTATCTCCCATGATTTTGTTACCCCTTCTAAGTGGGATTGAAGCAACTTCACGTGGACCATCCTTCTTCTTAAACTTACAGTCTGTGGGTATTCTGCACTTTTGGGCTAATATCCATTTATCAGTGAGTATATACAAAGCATGTCATTTTGGGCCTGGGTTACCTACCTCAGGATGATATTTTTTAGTTTCATCAAATTGCCTACAAAATTCATGATGTTCTTGTTTTTAGTAGCTGAATATAATTCCGTTGTGTAAACAAACCACATTTTCTGTATCAATTCTTCAGCTGAGGGACATCTGGGTTGCTTGCAGTTTCTGGCCAATACTAATAAAGCTTCTCTGAACATAGTAGAACATGTGTCCTTGTGCTATGGTAGAACATCTTTTGGGTATACGCCCAGGAACAATATAGCTTCAGAAAGAACTATTTCCAATTTTCTGAGGAACCCGACTGATTGCTTTCCAGAGTAGTTGTACCAGTGTGTAGTCTCACCAACAATAGAGGAGTGTTCATCTTTCTCTATATCCTAACCAGAATGTACTGTCACTTAAGTTTTTGGTCTTGGCCATTCTGATTGGTATAAGGTGGAATCTCAGGGTCATTTTGATTTGCATTTCTCTGATAACTAAGGATGTTGAACATTTATTTTAGTGCTTCACTGCCTTTTGATATTCCACTATTGAGAACTCTTTGATTAGCTCTGTACCCCATTTTTAATTAGGCTATTTGCAGTAAGATCGACAATTGACTAATGAAACCTCATGAAACTTAACATTTTCTGTAAGGCTAAGGACATTCTCAATAGTAATAGAATGAGAACCTAAAGATTGGAAAAACATTTTCACTAACCCTATGTCTGATAGAGGGCTAATATTCAAAATATATGAAGAATTCAAGAATATAGACTCCAAACTATCAAATAACACAATTAAAATTTTGCTTAAGATTTTTTAACAAAATTATGCATCAAGCTCTTTATGAGATTTTTTTCTCTCCATTATGTTTGAAGAGATCTAATTATCCTCTAGTGTCTTGTTGTCATCCACCTTAGCTAAGTTAATTTGGTGATCAGTACAAAAGGCCTTTACCCACTTGGCACACATAGATAGGTTCAAGATAATTGGATACAAGCAAACAAAGATAGACTATCATGAAATTCAATGCCTCTGCAACCTATTCATAGTCACTTTAATATAATACTTGATTTGCAAACTTGCTAATTCTTGCTCAGTCTTCTAAACAATAAGAACCACTATTTATTCCCATAATGTATAACTTATAAAACAAATCAAAACTAAAGAAACAAAACAAACAAACAAACAAAAACCTCAAAATCAGATTCAAAAGCAATGTTCTACTTGCAAGAGATGTTGATTTACCACTGAAATGTGCAAATGTTTGACTAGTAGCTCTGTGTCTGCTTAACAATGTCTAGTACATGAAGAATGTTCAATTCCAAAGCATTAAAAGTCAAAATTATCAAATTCTAAATCAGTCAACTATATTTTTATTAAATTAAATACATATATGGACTCTAAAAATATCAGTCAGCTATGAAGCATTTAAGTACATTCCTGTGCTTAAATTTCTTATTTACTACATATCTTGGGTATTGGAGCTAGGGAAATCTTTGTGTACCTGTTCCAAAATCAATCTTTGTTGAGTGATCAAGAGCACACCCTCAAAGGTGAAATTAATTTCTTCAAAAAAGAAATTGATTGCTAACCAACAGAAGAATATTGTCACTCCTCATACAGAGAAACTTTTACTAGATGAGATTGGAAAGAAAAAGTCAAGACCAATTTTTGATGATCGAAAACTTTGAATTGGGATTAAACATAAGGGGAAATGAAATAAATGTTCCTATAACTTCTTGTGTCAAAAATTGGATTAAGAAGATTTTTAGAGGAGTTCTGTACAGGAGGAAAAAGATGTAAAAAATCATTAAGTTGATCAGTTTTTATTGGTAAATTCTATAATAATAATAATGTCTCTTGGAGAACAGTTTGTATATAAGTGTATGGTTCTGTTAATAATCTGAAGTATATAGCTATACACACAGATGTGAATATATATATATATATGTGCACATATATACATATATTCAAAATTCTTTGTTTCTTTTAATTAGTTATATTTGAACAAATGTTCTACATACTCTAAACCTCATTTATTATAATTATACTTCACCTTGAAATGGTATCATAAAGATTAACTTACAAAAGTACATGGAAAGCCTTCCACATGGTATTTATGAAGTCCACAAACCAAATGCAATAATTGGGGAGGAAATGGGGTGTGACACTAAACATGATTTTAGCATCATAATTAAAATAATTACTCATTTGCAGGATGGTAAGGAACTCTCAGTAATTCCTGGAGTTACCATTTAAAATGAGGTACAAAATGGTAATCTTAAGGTATCCATTGGCCCTAGTAGCCTTGTGAACATACAAGTAATAAGGTGAGTTGCACTGTAGAGATAATAATTATCTTCCCCTAAAATACTATGAGCATAGAGATTTGAGAAATTGCACCAGTCCCACTCCACAATACACATCTGAATCAGTTAGATACCTCACTTGTGCAATAATGAAAATACAAACATAGAAACTAGTCACTGTATGACCAGAAATAAAGCAGCATGGAATCTGCTTCCTAAATTACCCAGAATGTAAGAGAACCAAATAGTGTCAGAGTTACTAAAATCATGTATAAAATGTACTATAACAATTAAGAAATATTTCATATTTGTAATATCAATATTCTAAAAGTTGTAGCTTTCTAATTTTAACATATTGTATATTTAAATCTGAAAATTAAAAAAAAACTCAAAATGAATATTGACTTAAATTATGTATGAGAATAAAGGGCTAGGTATAAATAAGCCTACAATTTTCTACAGAAATTTCTATGGAAAGATTTCTATGTCACTATAATTTCAAAACAGACACTTACACATACCAGTGACTCTGTAATCACCAGAACTGTCTATTCTGTTTTTTAAAGTAATTTACTTATTTATTTTATTTATTCACTTTACATCACACTCACTGTCCCCCTCCAGGTTATCTCCCCTCACAATCCTTTCCCCATCCCCGCTGCCACCACCTTCTCCTCTGGATGGGTATCTATCATTGTACTTCAAGTTTCTGTGAAGCAAGGTGCTTCCTCTCCCACTGAGGCAGACAAGGCAGCCCAGCTTGTAGAATATACTCCACTTATAGGCAACAGCTTTTGGGATAGCCCCACTCCAGTTTTTCAGGACCTACATGAAGCTAAAGCCAGGCATCTCTTACATGTAAGCAAGGAGGCTTAAGTCCAGCCCCTGAATGTTCTCTTGTTGGTAGTTCAGACTCTGAAAGGCCCAAAGTTCCAGGATAGTTGACTCTGTTGGACATCCTGTAGAGTTCCCTTTAGGACCCACAATCTTTCCTCCTATTCTTCCCTAAGAATCTCCAAGCTCCATCCACTGTTTGGCTATGAGTTTCTATATTTGTCTGAGTTAGCTGATGAGTGGAGCTTCTCCAAAAACAACATGCTCCTGTCTGCAAGCATAACAAAGTATCATTAATGGTGTTAGTGATCAGTGCTCACCCATGGGGTGGGTCTCAAGTTGGACCAGTTATTGGTTGGTCATTTTCTCAGTCTCTGCTTCTGTTCCCATGCTTGTATTACTTGTAGACAGGATTAATTTTGGAGTTATTATTTTGGGTTGGGTTAGTATCTCTGTTGCTCTACTGGGGTTCCTGTCTGGATACAGGAGGTGGCCTCTTCAGGTTCCATATCTCCAATGTAGTGAGTCATAGCTAAGCTGAACCCCATTAATTCTTGGGCACCTCCCTAGTCCCAGAACATGTCTCCTCCTGAAGATGCTCCCACATCTTCACCCCTGTCTGTTGTAGATTTCCATTCATCTGCATGGCCATCATGCCATCTCTTCTGTTCTTTCTCACACCTGAACCTGAATTCCTCATTCTCTTTCAGGTTCTGTCCACCCATCTACCTTTTATGACTAGTTTATTCTCCCATATAAGTGAGAGTCAAGCTTCCTTGCTTGAGCTTTGTTTCCTTTTTACCTTATGGTGCTCTATCGATTGTAATGAGGTACCTATATTTTATGGTTAATAAACACTTATTAGTGAATACATACCATGCATGTCATTTTGGGACTAGGTTTCCTCATTCAGGATGATATTCTCATGTTTAATTCATTTGCCTATAAAATTCATGATGTCGGGCTGGAGAGATGGCTCAGTGGTTAAGAGCACTGACTGCACTTCCAGAGGTCCTGAGTTCAAATCCCAGCAACCACATGGTGGCTCACAACCATCTGTAATGAGATCTGATGCCCTCTTCTGGTGTTTCTGAAGACAGCTACAGTGTATTCATATATAAATAAATAAATCTTTCAAAAAAATTCATGATGTCTTCATTTTTAATAGCTGAATAGTATTCCATTGTGTAGATGTACCACATTTTCTTTATTCATTCTTTAATTAAGGAACATCTTGGCTTTTTCCAGTTTATTATGACTAAAGCTGCTATGAATATACTTCAGCAAGTGTCTTTGTGGGATGGTGGAACATCTTTTGGGTATATGGTCAGGAGTATTATACCTTGGTCTTAAGGTGAAACTATACACAGTTCTCTGAAAAACTGCCAGATTGATTTCCAAAGAGATTGTACAAGTTTGTACTCCAACTAGAAATGGAAGAGTATTTCCCTTGATCCCCTTCCTCCTCTCTAGCATGTACTATCTTTTGAACTTTTGACCTTAGCCATTCCAATGGGTGTATGAGTACGAAGGAGTTTAATTTTTTTTAAGTGATTCTCTGTCACTCAAGATTCCTTGGTTGTGAATTCTGTTTAGTTCTGTACCACATTTTATAATTGGGTTATGTTGGTTGTTGGTGCCTAAATTCTTGAAATCTTTGTAAATTTTGGTTATTAACCCTCTATCAGACATTGGGTTGATGAAAATCCTTTCCCAATCTGTGGGTTGACAATTTATCCTATTGACAGTATCCTTTGTCTTACAAAAGTTGTGCAGTTTCATGAGCTCCCAATTATCATTTGTTGATCTTAGAGTCTGAGTCATTTGTGTTCTGTTCAGGAACATGTCTCCTGTGTCAATGCATTCAACGGTATTTCCCACTACCACTTCCATGAGATTTAGTTTATCACATTTTATGTTGAGGTACTTGGATTTGAGTTTTGTGCAGGGTGATGAGTATGGATCTATTTACTTTCTTCTACATATAGACACCCAGTTAGTCCATCATCATTTGTTGGAAATGCTTTCATTTTTCAATTGTATGGTTTTGACTTTTTTAATCAAAATCTAGTTGTCCTTAGGTCGTTGGGCTTATTTCTGGGTCTTCGGTTCATTGCTATTGATCAACATGTCTGTATATGTACAAATATCATACAATTTTTTTCACTATTGATGTGTAGTACAGGTTCATGTCAGGAATGGTGATTCCTCCTGAAGTTCTTTTATTGTTCAGGACTGTTTCAGCTATCCTGGGTTTTTGTATTTCAATATGAAGTTGAGAATTGCTCTTTTAAGATCTATAAAAATTGTATTGAAATTTTGATTGGGATTGCACTGAATGTATAGATTGCTTTTAGTAAGATGGCTATTCTCCCTATATTAATTCTACCTATCCATGAGCATGGGAAATCTTTTTGTCTTAAAATATTTTACTCCTTTTTTCAGGCACTTGAAGTTCTTCTCATATAGATCTTTCACTTGATTGGTTAGAGTTACATCAAGTTATTCTGTATTATTCATGGCTATTATAAAGGGTGTTGTTTTCCTACTTTCTTTCATGGCCTGTTTATCATTTACATAAAGGATAACTAGTGATTTCTTTGAATTAATTTTGTGTCCACTCATATTGCTGAAAGTGTTTATCAGCTGTAGGAGTTCTTTGGTTGAATTTTTGTGGTCACTTATGTATTCTATCATATCATCCAAAAATAGTGATACTTTGACTTCTTCTTCTGCTTTAGTTCTCTTATTGCCCTGGCTAGAACTTCAAAATAAATAGAGAGGTATAGAGCAGCCCCACTTGTCCCTAATTTTAGTGACATTGCTTTAAGTTTCTTTTCATTTTGTCTGATGTTGGCTATTGACTTGCTGTATATTGCTTTTATTATGTTTAGGTATGTGCCCTGTATTACTGATTTCTCTAATATCTTTAACATAAAGGAGTGTTAGATTTTATCAAAGGCGTTTTCAGCATCTAATGAGGTAATAATGTGATTTTTTTCATTCAGTTTGTTTATATGGTGGTTACATTTATAGATTTTCATATGTTGAACCATCCCTGCTTCCCTGAGAAGACACTACTTGATTACGGTGGACAGTGTTTTTGATGTGTTCAGCTTGCATGTATTTTATTGAGTATTTTTGAATCAATATTCTTAAAAGAAATCAGTATGAAATTCTGTTTCTTTGTTGAGTCTTTGTGTGGTTTAGGTATCAGGGTGACTGTGGCCTCATAGAATGAATTTGGCAGTGTTGTTTCTCTTTCTATTTTTTAGTATATCTTGAAGAATTTTGGAGTTAGTTTCTCTTGAAAAGTCTAGTAGAATTCTGCAACAAACCATCTGATCCTGGGAAATTTTTGGTTGGAAGAATTTTTTTTTCTTATAAAGGGCAACATTTGTTTGAGACTGGTTTACAATTTTGGAGATTTAGTCTGTTATTATCATGTCAGGAAGCATGTCAGCATGTAGGCAGACACAGTAATGGAGAAGAGCTGATTCTATATCTGAATCTGCAGGCAGCAGAAGTATCAGTGTACCACAATAGGCCTAGCTTGAGCATATGAGACCTCAAAGATGGCCTCCACAATGACTAACTTTTTCTAACAAGACCACATCTATTCCAACAAGGCCACTCTTCCTAATATGCCACTCCATATGGGCCAAACATTCAAAGAAATGAGTCTATGGGGACTGTTTTTATTCAAACCATCACAACATAGTTTTGCTTAGAACACAGGTAGTTTTGCAGAGAGGTATACTTTAGTAAAAATATTAAATGCAGGCATTTTGTAAAATTGATATAATTTTAACATAGAGATCACTATAAATATCTAAGACATTCTTCAATATATTTATGCACACACACACACCATATGATGTTTTATTTAAGGTTTAGTTTAAGAAACTTGTCATCTTGGGTACCATATACCAGAGTCAACCAAGGTAAGTACTAAACATGCAAGCAATAAGCAATATTTTAATTAATCTCATCACTGGCAACTAAATATGCACATTTTTTATTCTGTTTAGTGCAAGTAGAAAACAAAACTAAAATACAGATATATATTATATCTGTCAAAATCAGTTTGATTCAGTTAAATTACTATAAGAATGAAATCTTTAGAATTTCTCACACTAGTAGAAGGAAGGAACTAATGGAACTGAGAAATAAGATATGATCTGTATAAGTAGGAACATTGACAGCTTTTCAAGTATGAAGCTTGAATTGAATGTATGTTTTTATTTCTTAGTAGATCAACAGAAAATACCTATGTGATTGATTTTGCTTATTGTTCTACAGGTTGTATGTAAATTATAATTATTAATAATAATGTAAATTATTAAATTATATATATATATGTATATATATATATCTTCATACCTAAATATTTTGAGATATAATATTTGTTTTATTTTTGGAGGGAATTACACAAGGTATTTATAAACTTACTGGTTAGATAGATGAATTTTAATCACTGCTTTGAATTTTTTAGGGGATATGGGGCTATTTAATTCGTTTACCAGACTTTGATGTAACTTTGGTAAGTGATATTTGCCTAGACATCATCCATTTCAATAAGATTTTTCAGTTTTGTGAAATACAAGTTTTTGAAGTAAACCTAATGATTCTTTGAACTTCTTCAGTGTCAGTTGTTACATCTCTCTTTTCATTACTGATTTTGTTTATGTGGATATTGTCTCTTGTTTCTTGGTTAGTTTGACTGAGGGTTTGCCTATCATGTTGATTTTCTCAAAAAAAAAAAAACAGCTCTTGGTTTTATTGATTCTTTGTACTGTTTTCTTTGTTTCTAAGTGACTGATTTCAGCCCTAATTTTATTATTTTCTGCTTTCTACTCTTCTTTGGTGTGCTTGATTCTTTTCTTCCTGGAGTCTTCAGGTGTACCTTTAAATCCCTGATATGAGAACTTTCTAATTTCCTTTTGAAGGGACTTAGTGCTATGAATTTTCATCTTAGCACTGCTTTTATTTTGTCCCATATATTTGGGTATGTTGTGCCTTTATTTCCATTGAACTCGAGAAAGTCTTTATTTTTTGTCCTTATTTCGTCCTGGACCCAGAGTTCATTGAGTTGAGAATTGTTCAATTTCCATGAATGTGTAGGCTTTCCAGTGTTTCTGTTGTTGTAGTAGTTTAGTTTTAACCAATGGTAGTATGATAACATAAAAGCCATTATTCCAATTTCCGTATATCTGTTGAGGCTTGCTACCATATGATTAGTTTTGTAGAAAGATCCATGAGGTGCTCAGATGAAGGTATATTCTTTTGTGTTTGGATGAAATATTCTATGGATGTCTGCTACTAAGTTCCTTAGATTCACAATGTCTGTTAATTTCATTATTTCTCTGTTTAATTTTTGTCTGGATGTCCTGAAAATTAGTGAGAGTTGGGTATTGAAGTCTCCCACTATTAGTTGGGATCAAGTGGGATTAGATGTGTGATTTAAGCTTTAGCAACATTTCTTTTACATATGTAGGTATCCTTGTGTTTGAGGTATAGATGTTCAGAATGGAGATAGCATCTTGATAGATTTTTCCTTCCATAAGTATGAATTTATTTGTCTCTTGATTTATTTTGTTGGAAAATATATTTTATTAGATATTAAGATGGCTACTCCAGCTTGCTTTTTTGGTCCTTTTGCTTGGAAAATATTTTCCCAGCCCTTTCCTCTGAGGTAATGTCTCTTTATGTCTGAGGTGTGTTTCTTATATTCAGCAGAATAATGGATCCAGTTTTCATATTCAGTCTGTTAGCCTGTGTCGTTTATTGGAGAATTGAGTTCATTGATGTTGCTAGATATTAATGACCAGTGATTGTTATTCTCTGTTATTTTAATGTTGATGGTATTAGTGTCTGTATGTGTGTGCATGTTTGTGTATATGTGGTTTTGTGTGATTTTCTTGTTTTTGTTAGAAAGATATTAATTATTTCCTATGTTTTCTTGAATGTATTTATCCTTCTTCTTGACTTGGAGTTTCATTCTAGTATTTTCTGTAGAGCTGGATTTGTGGATAGATATTGTTTGAATTTTGGGTTTTCTTGAAATATCTTATTTTTTCCCTCTACATTGATTGAGAGTTTTTTTTAATCAGTATAGCAATCTAGGTTGGTACCTGTGGATTTTTTTTAGAGGCTATAAGATACCTACCCAGGCTTTTCTAGCTTTTGGAGTCTCTCTTGAAAAGTCTGGTATAATTCACATAAGTCAGCCTTTGTATGTTAGATTGCTTTTTTCTCTTACTGCTTTTAACATTCTTTGTTGTGTAGATTTTGTGTTTTAATTAGTATGTGTTGGGAGGATTTTCTTTTCTGGTACAGTCTAGTTGGGGTTCTATAAGCTTTTGTATGTTCACAGGCATCTCTTTCTTTAGGTTGGGAATGTTTTCTTCTATGACTTGTCAAGAATATTTTCTGGGCTTTGGAGCTGGAATACTTCATCTTTTTCTATTCTTATTATTCATGGGTTAGGTCTTTTCATGATATGTTTTGTGTTAAGAAGTTTTTAGCTTTAACATTTTCTTTGACTGATGTATCAATTTCTTCGATTGAATTTTCTATGCCTGAGATTCTGTCTTCCATCCCCTGTATTCCCTTGGTGGTGTTTACATCTGTACTTCCTGATCTCTTTTCTAAGTTTTCCATCTTCAGAAATTCCTCAGCTTGTGTTTTCTTTATTGCTTCTATTTCCCCTTTCAGTTGTTTTCAGTTCTATTTATTTTTGTCACCTGTTTAACTGTATTTCCCTGTGTTTCTTTAAGGGATTTATTCTTTTTATCTATCATCTTCATAAAGTTGGATTTAAGGTTATTTTCTTATTTTTTGTTGTGTTAGAATATCCAGGGCTTGGTGTAGTGAGATAACTGCTTTGGAGATATCATGTTGTCCTGGCACTTATTGATTGTATGGTTTTGTTTGTTTGTTTTGTTTTGTTTGTTTGTTTGTTTGTTTGATTTTGAGAGCCTTTAGAAATCTAGATAATTTGGGTCCCTGGATGTTCTTGTTGTAGTCAGTACTGGGAGAGGGGTGAGCCTTGATGGTCCTGGTTTGGCAGGCCTCTAATAGATATCCTGGGGCTGTATTGTTCCAGATCTGCAGTTCTGTATGCCTCAGGAACCTCAGATTTGATGAAAGTGGGTAGAGAGGTGGCAGGAGAATGCATGTTCCCCTGTGATGACAGGATGCTGGTTGCAGCTTGGTTTGTCCCGGAGGAGTCCAGGAGCAGTAAAAATGATTGGGGGAAGGGAAGCTTACCTGTATAATTCAAGAGTCTGATAGAAGTGGGACAGAGGTACCCAGAGAATGGCAGTCACCCTGGGATGGCAGTCTGCTCAGGGCAGTTTAACTTGGCCCAGAAGGCTCAGAGAGCAGATGATGGCTCAGAAAAAGATGGATGGGGGAAGAGATACTTTTAAAATTATTATTATTACTATTATTATCATTCCATTTGTTTACATCTCAAATTATATCCCACTTCCCAGTTGCCTCACCACCAACACCCTATCCCATGATAACCCGCTTTCTGGTTACCCCTCTGCCACGACAACCTCAATCACTCAAACAAATCAGTAGCCTTCCTCTACTCTGGAAATAAAAAGAAAGAAATTACAAAAACAACATCCTTCACAATAGTGACAAATAAAACAAAATATAATGGTGTGACTCTAACCAAGCAAGTGGAAGATCTACATAAGAGTAATAGTGATAAAAACTATATGGTATTGGTACAGAGATAGGCAAGAAGATCAATGGAATAAAATTGAAGACCCAGAACGAACCCACACACCTATTGTCACTTGCATTCAGTGGAAAAAAAGACAGCATTTTCAACAAATAGTGTTGGGGGAAGGCATTCTTACCTGTTTGATTCTGGAGTCTGATGGAGGTTCAGGAGAGGCAGTGGGAGAATGGAGGCCCCATTCAGAATTGTCTATTCTTTAAGGGACACTTAGTTTAACATTTCATGGTGAAGAACATTTTGGAAATATTCACAAATCACTAATCAATATAAGTACAGGAATTCTGGTAGGTATCTGTTTTGTATTATGGGTTTTCTTTTGAAAAAATTAGAGGAATGTTTGGTCATCCAATGTTCTGCTTTGAGTTTGAAGGTTTGAATTGTATTCAAACATAGCTGTCTAAGAAATCCATAGGCCACAGGTATGTTCATTAATGAGTAGAATTAACATAGTAAAAATAGCCATCTTGCAAAAATTAATTTATAGATTCAATGTTATTCTCATCAAAACTCTAACACAGTTCTTTACAGGCCTTGAAAAAGCAATACTCAACTTCATATTGAAAAGCAGAAACTCAAGATACATAAAACAATCCCGTATAATAAAGAAACTTCTGGAGATATCACCATTCCTAATTTTCAAGTTGAGGTACAGAGAAATAATAACAGAAACAACATGTTCCTAGCATAAATACAGACAAGTTGACAAATTAAATTGAATCAAAGACCCTAAAGAAAATGAATACAATTTGATTTTTGACAAAGAAGCCAAAATTATACAATAAAAAAAGGAAAGTACTTTCAACAAAAGGTACTGATCTTCTTGGATGTCTACATGTAGAACAATGCAAATAGACACATATCTAATACCCTGTACAAAACTGAAGTCCATGTGGATTAAAGTTAACACAAGAACAGATACACTAAGGACAATAGCAAAAAGTGTGAAGTAATCATGATCATATTGTCATAGAAGACAACTTCCTTACCATAACATTCAGGCATGAAAATCAATAATTAATGAATGGAGATTCATAAAATTTAAAATCTTCTGTAAGTCAAAGGTCAACATCAACAGGACAAAATGGAAGCCTACAGAATGAGAAAAGGTTTTCAACAACCCCACATCAGACTGATATCCAAAACATATAAAGAATTCAAGAAACTAGACATCAACAAACCAAATAACCCAATTAAAAAATGGGGTACAGATCTAAACAAAGAATTCCTGAAAGAGGGGTACCTAAAGACCCAGAAGCACTTAAAACATGTTCAACATACTAAGCCATCAGGTAAATACAAATCAAAATGATTCTGAGATCATGAATCTTACACCTAGCAGAGTAGCTCAGATCAAAAACTCAAACAACAGGTCATGCTAGTGAGGATGTGGAAGAAGGGGAACAGATCTCCATTTCTGGTGCTTTCTCAGAAAACTGGGAAGAGATCTATCTCAAGACCCAGCTATACTACTCCTGTGAATATACACAAAGGATGTTCTAAATAAAAACAAATCTGTTCATAGCAGCTTTACTCATAATAACCAAAACTGGAAACAACCTAGATGTCCTTTAACTGAAGTATGTATGAAATGTATAAAAAAATGTATTAAAAAAATGTGGTACATTTACACAACACAGTATTGCTCAATTATTAAAACCAATGACAGCACAAAGTTTGCAAGCAAATAGATAGAACTAGAAAATCTTGTTCTGAGTGAGGTGGGCCAGACCCAGAAAGACAAACATGGTATGTACTCACTTATAAGTGGATATAAGTCATAAAGAACAGAATAACCACACTCTACAAATCCAAAGAAACCAAGTAACAAGTTGAGCTCAAGTGGAGTCACTTATATCTCACTGAAAAAAAAATAGAATAAGTATTCTGGCTTGATGTGGGAGGGTTCTGGACTGGGGAGTGGATGAGGACAGGATAAGGAATGATGAGGAGGTGGGGAAAAGGAAGGAGCAGGGAGCAAGTTCTGGGAAAGCCACTTGGGGGTGGGCATCTCTGGGACAAGCTAAAAACCTAGGACATTGAAAAATCCAGGACTCTATGGAGGTGACCCTAATTAAGACTTCTAGCAATGGGTTACATGAAGCCTAAATTGGCCATCTGCTGTAACCAGGCAAGACTTCCAGTGGGAGATTGAGACACAAAATCCTCAATCCACAATTCATCCTTTCTATAAGATGTGCAGGGGTAAAGATGGAGCAGAAATTGAGGAAATGGCTGACCAATGTTTGGTCAACATTGATACCCATGCCTTGAGAGAAAGTCTACCCCTGACACATTGATGATATTCTGCTATACATGCAGAGAGTAACCTAACATAACTATTATCAGAAAGGCTTTACCTAATAACTGATGGAAAAATATGCAGAGAGACATACAGCCAAACTTTAGGCATAACTTAGGGAATCCTGTAAGAGGGAAAGAATGGAGTGTATAAGCCAGAGTGGCCAAGGACACAAGAATATATACAGAATCAACTAACTTTGTTCTATAGGAGCTTTCAGAGACTCAATCATCAGTGACAGAACATGCATGGGACTGATGTAGGCCATCTGTTCATATGTAACAGTTGTGTAGTTTGTTTATTGGTCTTCATGTGGTACTCGTAATAGTGCAAACAGAGGCTGTCTCTGACTCTGTTGCCTGCTTTTAGGAACTTTTCCTCTAACTGGCCTTCTTTATCTAACCTCAATTGGAGAAATGCACTTTATCTTACTTCAACTTGATATGCTAAAGCTGGTTGATATCTATAGGAGGCCTGCTATTTTTCTGAAGAGAAAGGGAGGAAGAGGGATGTGGGTAGAGGGGAAGGACTGGGAGAAGCAGAGGGAGGGAAAACTGTGGTCAGGATGTAAAGTAAAAAGGAAATTATATGGGAAGAGGGCAAAGGTGGAGAAAGAAGCCGAAGAAGATGGTGGAGGTGTAGAGGGAAAAGTTATGGATACTGGGTATATAGAATCCTTTTTAGACATAAAATATTCTTTAGGCTTTCTTTACAAAGACATGGAGGCATGAAGCAGGTTGGAAATGTGGACGGACTAGTTGCAGGAACTGGCTGGAATGCAATTTGGCCAGGTGGAACCAAGCTGAGAATCATGGTGATGGGGCAGGGCCGAAGTAACAGGGCAGGACCACATTCTTGGGAAAGATAAGCGTACAGAGAGTTTTCACCTGATCCTGACTCACGTAGGTTGGGTTCCTTTGGAATGTTCCACTATTTTTATGTTATACCACCCTAGCAACCCACCCTCACCCCCTTCCCATTCCTTGGTTTGTGGTTTTTCCCTATAAAAACTCCTTTCAAACTGGCAGTCGGGGTCAATTCAGCTCCTGCGTGGGCATGCGAATTGACCAGCAGCTAGTTGTCACGCCCTAATAAATAACCTCGCAATTGCTCCGGTACATGGTGTCTCGAGCAGATTACTGGGTGGTCGTGACTTTCTGAGACTTGAGAGAGGGTCTCCCCTCTGCGGAGGTCTTCAGAGGAAAGAGGGAAGATAGAGGACAGAGAAGTGGAAGAGGCCAGCCATGACCACGTGGAGTGAGGGGGAAGGGAAGGGAGGAGGGGGGAGGGAGATCTTGCAGGCGAGGGATCAGAGAGCATGAGAGTGAGGAGGGGGCAGGCAGCCCCTTTTATAGTGGACAGGCCTACCTGGCTGTTTCCAGGTAACTGTGGGGAGGAGCATACCTGGCTGTTGCCAGATAACTGTGGGGGTGGAGTTTAGACAGAATACTAACATACTCCTGTTTTAGTTTAATTCAAAAAGAAAAATTAGAAAGAGGTGACAGCTCATTGTGATATCTGGCTACTTCCTGCTAGCATTGGGGACAACATGTCTCTAGGGAGAACCTAGAAGAATGGGTATGGGGAATGTTTGTCTGGTCTTAGGAGAGTTGGCTGTTTTCTGCTGTCCAGGGTCTATGGAGCCATCTGAGGATAGGTCAGAAGGAACAGGTCCAGTAGAAGCAGCTGTGTGTGTGACAGGAGATAGAGCATCTGGTGGTTGCCTCTCTGGAGCTGTTCTGAGTGTGCCTAGACTTGACAAGATATAGGGAATAAGATTAAGTACATTTGGGAGAAAGAAAAATTGTCTAAGATGTACATTTGAAACCCAGAGGGATCCCACTCTTTGTAATAGGTAGTAAGTGGGAACTTTAGGCAGATGTACTTATCTGGGTGGCATCCATGAGAGGTAGATCTGAGTGGGTTTCCTGTAGCTTATAAGTTTACAAAACAGATAACAGCATGAGTTAACAACATGAGCAGTCTTTAAGATGAGCCTTTGTTGGATCATATAGTGGAATGTTTTATTAGAGTTAGGCAAGTTTATAGGAACTTAGATAGTATTAGGACAGTGGCATAGCAAGAAGAGGAAGTAGGAAGCACTAATTGATGGCAATTGAGTTTAAGTAATGAGGTAATAGATAATATCTGTGAAAACTTAGCTGTCAATGTAGTCAGAAGTCTGAGAAAGGGTAAACAACAGTCTGCCAGTTATATGTTATTTTAAAAATGACAGAGTCCACTAGCCAACAGTTCTTGGGGGTCTCCATATCTCTTGGGCAAAGTTAGTTTGGCTTCCAAATGCAGAAGACACAGGGCTTTTTCTCTGTGAAATGGATACGTGTGACCTGAGAAATGACTAACCTTGGTTTAGCCAAGTCATTTGACTCAGAGTATCCAGTTTAGTCCACTGCATTTGTTCACACACAATTCAGGCTGTATCTTCTAGAAGTCCAGTGTTCAGGTCTTCTGAAAACATCGTGGGTTAACTATTAGTGGCTTTGGGAATTCTGTCAGCCATAAACTTAAATATACTATTAGTAGACTTCTGACAAGATTGAGAGCCATAAGGATTGGTTGTAACTGAATAGAATTTAGTAGCAGTAGTAAAAATCTATTAAGGCAGAGTCTTTCCTATCCTGTCTTAAGTAACTTTGGCAGGTTGTGTAGGCAGAGAAAAGCACATTTTTTGTATTAGCAAAGAAATATTTGGCTAGGACCAGAATAAGAAAGCTGGCAACAGTAGCTGGTATAGCAGGTGGGTTGGAGCTGTAAGCCACAGGTGCTGCTGGGCAGAGATGACAGGGTGGGACTTCCTTCTAGTGGCTGGAAGTCACTACCCAGAGACAGTGTCTCTGGCAGCTAGAGTTTTACAGGTCCCATATCACAGCAAGGTTCATGTTAGTTGTTTTTGTAGTAGAAGGCACCGCTAACACTCACTTTACAGGTCCCGGGCAGAGAAGGAGAGAGAGCAAGCCTCCCTTGCATGCTCGGGCAGCCAAGCCCTCTACTACTCAGGAAGGAGCCGGAGTTTAATTGTCATGCCAGAAAGGCAGTAGTTGCCATGCCTGAGAAGGCTGGACAGAGAAACAGCCAACACGTAAGAGCCAGGGAAGAGTGAGCCCATAGTTCCACGTACAGTGGGAAATAAGGATGATGAACCAGATGTGTTAATATCATCAGTCAAACAATATAAAATATGATACCAGAAATAAAGTAAGGACACATTTCAGAAAGCTCAACTGAGCAGACACATATGATTATTCCGAATTGTATCACCTTAGCATATGTTGAACATTTGTTCACTGCTGGTACTACTATTTTGAAACGGTGAAATGTTCAGGCTTAAACATTGTATATGAAACTATGCTTTTTTTTAACTTCTTACTAATGCAAATACAAAGCTAAAAGTCTGCATTTTGTCTCAGAAACTTGAGATAAATTTTTGAGTTTCTAGAACATGGCATGGATGCATTTGAAGATATTGTGCTGGATGAAGGCTACACTGGAGAACTTGTAGGTATTTGCTATAGACATATTCATAACTGTTTTAGGAAAAAAAGTTTTTGGTGGAGTAAACCATATACCTTCATAGTGGTATAGAAGAAAAGTGGTATAACAGGCGTGCTTTGTAGACAGCAATGCAAAGTAGAAACTTCTCCACCCTTGCAACAGAGCCTCTTCTCATTTGTATTTTTGTTCTTTAGCCACTTGTCTTTACTTATTTAGGGAAGTGAAAGGACAACAGACTTTGTGTCACTGAATCCAGAATTTTAGGAAATGCTTCTTTAAATCCCTAAGAGAAAGTCCTGAGTGCATGTTAGCTTCGAAGACATATACATCATGTGGGAGGAATACATTGAGGATTGTAATTGTGCCCTTATTTCTAAAAGGTGAGTTGTCAACAAAAGTCCAGTATTTTCTTTCATCTGTCTGTATTTAGAAACCCAAAACATGTTCCTCACATTCAATTTCAGAATGAAGACATTCCAGCTGCTGCTGCTATCTGAAGACAAAATTAGGAACTATTTTAATGAATTAGGTCATTACACTTAGAGAAATTCAATCAAGTGATCACAGAAGAAAACAAAGAGTGTGCCAATGAGAGGTCTCAGATAGCAAAGCCTTAAAAACCAAAGTTCTGCATCTAGAATTCCCATAGCAGAAAGAATGAAAGAGTTGACACAAGTTAAACAATGGTTCAGAGAACAAGAAATGTTTAAATGGATCATATAGAGTATAAAAAGCACAGAAGCAAATGAAAGTTGCTGTTCTAGTGGAGTATCTGAGCTTTATGAGTGAACTGTGTCAAGTGCATGAATATATGTACAAACATGTACATGAAATCAACATATGTTTAATAATAAATAAAATAGAAACCAAATGTACAATAAAAATAGAACCACCCATCCAATAAAGATAAACTAAGAATCCTATTCTTAAACATATAATAAGACCACAACCACATGATGACTAGAGGCCAGCATGAGAACAAAATCAACAGCACCCAGGGCAATATAGCTCTCCTAGAGTCCAACTATGTCCAGCAAGTCCTGGATATTCTAACACAGCTGAAGCACAAGATTACCTTAAATCCAATCTTATGAAGATGATAAAGGTCTTTAAGAGGAAATTAATGCATTCCTTATAGAAATAGAGGAAAATACAAGCAAACAGGTGAAGGGAATGAATGAAACTTTTCAAGACCGGAAAAATTGAAATAGAAACAATAAGAAAACTTAAATTAAGGGAATCCTGGTAATTGAAGATCTAATTATGTGAACAGGAACTACAGATGCAAACATCACTAACGAAGTACAAAAGATGGAACAGTCTGAGCAATAGAAGATACTATAGAAGAGATTCATAACAGAGGCCAAAGACATTGTTAAATCTAAAATGTTCTGTAGAGTGAAAATTATGGAGATCATTTCAAACTTTAAGTTTGTAGAATTTACTTTGGATATATAGGATACTCTTTAAGCTTTCAACAAGGGCATGGAAAATTTCTGTGTGAAACGAGCCATGAAGCAAGCCAAAATGTGGAAAGACCAGTCACCATTACTAGAACTGGCTGACCACAAAGAGAAAAGAAAGAATGCAAGTGAGCTAGGTGGAACCAAGCTGGGAACCAAGCTGGGAACCAAGCTGGGGACAGCAGTGACAGGACAAGGCCGCAGTGACAGGGCAGGACCACATTCTTGAGAAAGAATAGCGTACAGAGAGTTTTCACATGACCCTGACTCAAGTAGGTTGGGTTCCTTTGGAATGTTCCGCTATTTTTATGTTATGCCATCTTAGCAGCCCCTCATTCCCTCCCCATTCCTTGGTTTGTGGTTTTTCCCTTTAAAAAACCTCTCAAACTGGCTGTCTTTGTCAATTCAGCTCCTGCCTGAGCAGACGAATTGACCGTTAGCCCGGCTAACTTTCCCCAATATAAGCCTCTGCTGATTGCATCCAGATTTGGTTTCTTGCGAGTTTGTGGGTGGTCCTGTCATCCTGAGACTTGAGTGAGGGTCTCCCTGGGGTAGAGGTCTTCAGTTCCAGACATAAAACATCCATGAAATCTGGAAACTAAAAGACTAAAAATAATAGAATAGAAGGAGATTTCCAGCTCAAAAGCCCAGAAAATATTTTCAACAAAATGATTGAAATTTCCTAACTTAAATGAGATGCCTATAAAGAAACAAGAATCTTACAGAACACCAAATAGATTAGGCTAGAAAAGAAAGTCTGTCACCATCTCACATAACACTCAAAACACTAAAAATACAGAACAAAGAAAGAATATTAAAAGCTTCAAGAGGAAAAGGTTAAGAATCATTTAAAGCCAGGCATATTAAAATTACATCTTACTTCGTAATAAAGATTCTAAAAGCCAGAAGGGTCTGGAAAGATGGCTTGAAGACTCTAAAAGAGCAAAGATGCCAGCTGAGGTTACTAACACAGAAAGGCCTTCAATATCCAGGATAAAATCAAATTTAAGCAGTATCTATTCACAAACCTAGCCCTGTAGAATGGCTTAGAAGAAAACTTCCATTACAAAGAAGCTCACTACACCCATGCAAACACAGGAAATACTCTCACAAAAAGAAGGAAATCTCTTTCTGTGTGGAGAGCTTTTTGGTGCTTCTAGACAATTGGCTGGAATTTGACATCTGGCCAGGTCTAAAGAAGTAAGCTCAAGGTGGGAATCTGAGGAGCCAGGACTCAGGAAATAAGCAGGTTAAGAACATTTACATTTGAGTAATGCAAAGCTCAGAGGCACTCATTGGTGGCTCCTGTGGCATTCCTTTTGTCTTGAGCATCCTGACCAGCCCCTAGAAAGGTGTTTAGATGATTTTGTTTATTGCCTTGCTTGTTCCTTGACCCAGAACTGATCTTATCATTTTGCATGTGCTTAAAGTGGTATAAAAGCAGACTGGAAATAAAATAAACCTGCTTCAGCCTCAGAACTGGCTGGGCTCACGCTACAGTGTTGTCTAATTGTCTCTTTTCTTTTAAATCCTCACTCCTGCTCTGGCGAACCTGTTGACTGACTGACCTGGCTTAGTCTCTCTCTCTCTCTCTCTCTCTCTCTCTCTCTCTCTCTCTCTCTCTCTCTCACACACACACACACACACACACACTACAACCACCTGAACACAAACACAAAACAAGAATTAACAATCATTAGTCAATAGTATATCTTAGTATCAATAGACTCAATTTTCCAAACAAAAACCAGAGAATAGCAGAATGGATGTCAAAATAGGATCCATCCTTCTGCTACATACAAGAGACATATTTTAGTATTAAACATAGGCATTACCTCACAGAAAGGAGTTAGAAAAAATTTTCCCAGCAAGTCAACCCAAGAAGTAAGTTGATACAGATATTCTAATATCTATGAAAATAAACTACAAATCAAACTTAATTGAAAATAAAAAAATACTTCATACTCATCAAAGGAAGCATCCATAAAGATGCTCCAATGTTATAAGGAATGTTGGGAACTCTCCTGGCTGAAGGAAAATGATGGAAGGGGATGTCTCA
>NW_021604651.1:1677578-1739879 GCF_004785775.1 Grammomys surdaster
AGAGAGAGAAAGAGAAAGATAGAGAGAGAGAGAGAGAGAGAGAGAGAGAGAGAGAGAGAGAGAGAGAGAAGATGCTGCCTATTACCATGTTGAGAGAGGGGGAAGGGAAGGGGGGAGGGGAAAGGAGGCAGGGGAAAGTTACCAGAAAGAGATCAAGGGAGATAGCCAGGGCTACACAGAGAAACCCTGTCTCGAAAAACCCCAGAAATTGAACTCGAAAAAAAAAAGATCAAGGGAACAAGAGAGTGAGGAGGGGGCAGGCAGCCCCTTTTATAGTGGGCAGACCTACCTGACTGTTGCCAGGTAACTGTGGGAAGGAACATCCTGGCTGTTGCTAGGTAACTGTGAAGGTGGAGTTTAGACAGAATACTAACACTGGCAGTCAGCTGTCTAGGCCAATTGTTTAAGTTTTCAAAGCTTTGTTGTCCTTCCTATATATTCAGGTAATATTTAATTCTCAAATGTCTGACAGGAGTGAAGACTAGTGTAGTCATAATTTTTTTTCAATTAACTTTTAATAAGGGTTCAACCTGTCCTCTAACCCACCACCCAGCAGAGGTAGCAGAAAAATTATTAGGGTATTGCAGAGGTGGACCTCTTCAGCAATAGTTCTGGGCATGAGGTCAGTCTTCTTTGGCAGCAATTCAGTTCTGTAGCAAACACCAAATACGACTCAGCAGGAGCAGACCAGTCCTCTAGGCAAGTAGACACCAGGCATGAACCAGCAGCTGTAGCTAAATGCTGAAGAAGCTGAAAGGCTTGCCAACTGGCCTGAGGTAAGGCCCCAGAAGTGGCAAGCTGCCACAGGAACCTGAGGAGCAGCTCTTGGGTGAGTTTCTTTCAATGGTAGCTTTACCAGAAATTGAACTCGATAACACTGTGTAAGGTGAACTAAAACATTTGTGTGTTTAGTGAAGAACAGTGAAGTGGAGCAAATCAATCCAAAGCTCCCATTGTCTTCAAGGTCACATTTACACTCCTTCATCAAGTGTCCTTTCATGTATCTGCTATATCTAAACATTCTTTCACCTGGGTCCGCTTCAGCAAAACGGTATCTCATATGTTTGCTTTAGCAAGACATCCTTTCAGCTGAGTGCTCCAGTGAAACATCATTTGACATAACTGATTTTCCAAAGAACTAGAAGTTTTCACTTCAGACTAGTTATAGTCTCACAATTGAACTTAAACTGTTTACCATTAAAAAAATGTTCTAGATTCAAAGGAATAGTTTTCAGATGGTAATACAAACATGATTTAGGTACAGAATTGTAACTCATTAAGATAGATGATAAAATACTTTATCTAAATTGTCAAATATAATGGGCTGGACATTATACTGTATATCATACTTTGTAATTTGCATAATTGTTATAATTATGTTCAATTTATATCTGAGAGAAGAGGCTTTTATTTGACTAAAAGGGGTAATTGTGGTTTTGTGTTTTACCATCTATTTTATTATTTTATTTACTTACGTTCCAGATGTTGCCCCATTCCTTTTCCCCCCTCCCTGAGTTGCTCACCCCATAACCACTCCTCTTTTTTCTTAGAGGGTGGTCACCCTGTCCTCCCCCACCTCACTCTCCAGTAGCATCACCCTTTCCTAGGCATCAAGTCTCTCCAGGAATAGGCACATCCTCTTCCACAAAGGCCATATAAGGCAGTCCTCTACTACATATGTGCCAGGGGCCAATGACTAGCCCATGTATGCTCTTTGATTGGTGGTTCAGTCTTTGGAAGTTCTGAGGTATTCAGATTAGTTGACACTGTTGGTCTTCCCCTTCAGCTTCTTCAATCCTTCCCCTAACTCTTCCATAGTGGACTCTGACCTCAGTTGGCTGTAAGTATCTGCATCTGTCTCCATCACCTGTTGGTAGAGCCTTTCAGAGAGCATCCATGCGGGACTCCTGTCTACAAGCACAACATGGTATCAGTAATAGTGTGAATGTTTGGTGCTTGTGTATGGGATAGATTCCAAATTGTGCTGATCCCTGAATGGCCTTTCTTTCAATCTCTCTTTTTTTGTCTCTGCGTTTCCTTTAGACAGGACCGATTTTGAGTGGAAAATTTTTGAAGATGGGTAGGTGGCCCCATGCCTCAACTAGAGGCCATGTTTATCCAACAAAATTCTCAAATTCATATGGAAATGCTTTCTATTTCAATCATAAACGCATGCTCCAAGACCTGGAGTCTGCACATAGCCACTGGGACCCTGCCCCCAAGTTAATTCTGACTTGTGAATAAAGATGTAAACAGCCTATAGCTGTGCAGAAGAGACATAGATGGGGCTGAGCTTTCATGGTTGGGTTGGGGGGAGTGGTTAGGATCATGAGGAGAGGAGGACCAGGCAGAAGTTGCCATGGAAGAATGATGTGCTATGGGGGAAAGAAGAGCCGACATGGGAGAGCTGAGCCATAAAATCATGGCCAGGTGAGTAAACCAATTGGAGTTAAGAGCAGCTCAGATGGAAGATAGTAATTAGTAAGTAATAACAACATTTATTGTCTAATTTTAACTGAAATTTTGTATAAAGACAATTTTATGTCCAAGCCAGTTATAGGGCTGTTGCCATGTGGAGAAATCAGAAAGCATGTTACCTGTTCTGTTTAATCTTTTTGAAATTTTCTTTTCTGTCTGGAGCCAAGCTCTCCAGGGGATCTTCTCCTATCATACCTGATCCATATCACTTTGAAAGGAGTCCAAAGTCTTTTCTTCTTTCCTATTAACAAAAATACAGAGCCTCTCTTCCCAAATACCATGTCCTTTGTCCAGTAACCCCAAATCATCAGAGGTATAGATTGATTCAAATTATTTTCTTTATACCTGTTCTACTTTGACCACTCTCAAAGAGACTTTTTAACACTATAACCACCAAAATAATAACCACCCACATTTTGATAAATAAAACAATTCAAAGCAAGAAAAGCAATCTAAATTATTATTCATTGAGACAGTGTTTCTTCACTATCCTCTGTGTTATTCTTACATAAGATCAATGCCTAAATTTCTATTATCTGTCTGAGACAAGGTTTTTCTCCCTACCTCCTGCCATGCCCTACACAAAGTTATAGACCTCAATTCAATTATTTAATCTATGGATACTTAATTTCTGCCTTCTCTGGAGAGTAATATCTCTATGGATATATATATGTATATGCTCTAAGATTTGGAGTCTGCACATAGCCCCTGGGCCACTGTCCCCAAGTTAAATCTGATTTGTAAATATAGATGCAAACAGTTAATAGCTGGAGATATATATATATATATATATATATATATATATATATATATATATGATAATAGCTGGATATATATATATTATCATATATATCATATATTATATATTACATATATATATCTATTTTTGTTTAACTTTAATTAAATTCTCATCTACTTACTGTTTAAACCTATTTTTTGGCCATTAATTTGTAATATCAGGCTAAGCAATCCCATAATTGCCATGGAGCCCATGTTCAAAGAACCCAACTGCCTCCAATGGCATAGAATTTGTAAATTTCATTTAAAATGTTTACAGAATTTTTCCTTTCTATCCTTAAAAACATATAACATCAATTTGCTTTCATTCTACCTTCTATGTAGATATCTCCTTATTATTATTTGTTGAGATAGGGTTTCTGTCTATCCTCATGTCTTTGTTTCCTACATTTGAATTCAAAGGCTTGGATTTCTTTATTTTATATATGCTTAAAAATACTTAAAAATTACTACTATATCTCGCTTCTACCCTTAAACAATGCAATTTTCCTTTATTCCTATCTTATTTAGACCTGTTCCTTTCAGCCTGCCTTATCCCAGCAGGAGCTCTCAGCTTTCAAGGCTTTACCTCTCAGCAGCAGCCCAGAACATGATAGAACATCTAGCTGAATCCTTAGACTACTGCCTGCATCTTGAGGTCAGCCTGTGTGTGTCCTAGCCTTAAGCCACAAACCCCAGAATTATGTGCACCAGTTTACCATGCCTTTTGTCCTAGTCCCAAACCCACATGGCCTAGGCAAAAACAAATCTACAACACTTGTTTTTTTTGGTAAACACAGAATTTATGTGTGTGTGTGTGTGTGTGTGTGTGTGTGTGTGTGTATATATATATATATATATATATATATATATATATATATATTTAACTGCCATTTAATTTGAGTGGCACATTTGTGTCTTTATTATTGAAGCATAATTAGACATATTGCATACAATATTTCTTAAACATTTTGATCCGTTGTCAAAAAATTTATTATGTTTATTTATTTAATTTGCATGTGTAGCTGATGCATGCCACAGAGCATGAGTCAAAGTCAGAGGACAACATGGATGAGTTTATTTTCTCTTCCCATCATGTAGATCTTAGGGATTTAACATTAGGACTGATAGCATCTTCTTGGCTTTTGAAATACATGATGTATATTGCAAGAATATATAAATTATTAGTATCTCTCCAGAAACTTTTTCTGTGCCCATTCAGAGTCAAACACTACCCTCACTCTAGGAAACAAACACTCATTTCATTTCTACCAACATACATTACCTTATGTGCTAAGAGCATCATATAAATTGAATATCATGTTGTAATCTTTCTGTTTTAGGCTTCTGTACAATGTGTAAATCAATCATTTTGGAAAATGAGTAGTATGTATTTTATGCTATGCTTAGTTTATACTGCCTGATTTATAATATTGTTATTAAAATTTGAATACAAAGTACTTCTTCATAATAAATGAATAAGATTACTACACAATTTCATAATTGTTTATCTTGGCAGATATTTTCATTCTTTTAAAACAAATGCCTAGTAAAGAAAGGTTTGCACCATATCGCTGGAGGAATTTTAGTATGATGTCAACTTTCTTGTATATTATGTTTGACCCAGAGACTTCGAATGACACTCATAGCTCTCAACAATTAACCTGGACAGTGACTCCTGAGTTCCTTGTCTCAAGCTAAAGTCTTACAGGAATGTTGGTGGAGTAAGCAAAACAGAATACAAGGTTTATCAAGAGATATTAAAAATCATTAATCAACTAAGAAAAATGAAAGTAAATCTGCAAAGTATGAGCAGTTCCTCATGGAGAAAACCCCAACTGTACTCCATTGACTGTGATAGAGGACAAATGCTAGGTTATCATCAGAGATTAGTGAGTTCTTCAGTCTGCTATCATGGAACCCAGATAAACTGCACACTATTTGTGTAGGCTCTGGACAGTCAGAGAACTGGTATTGTGTGGGTCATGTTCCCCTGGAAATCAGGAGTGAAAAAAATTGTAGTTTTCACCATTGGCTCCTTCACACCCTTGCCACCTACCTAAAACTACATTAACAAGATAGATATATACTTTATAATTTAAGAAAATGAAAAGAGTTACTCAAACTGTTTGGGTTTTTATTTTAAGTATTCTTAACTTGATATTTAAAGAAGTCAACATTTTCTCATCTTCTCTAACCACTTGAGTTCAATTCTTATCGCCTATATGATGGAAAGAGAAAACAAAAAATTGGCAATAATTAACTTTTATCCAAAGTAATCTTTTTAGTTTTGATATTTTCTTTTTTTTTTTTTGCTTTTAAATGGGAACATTAATGTTACTTTATACAGTGTTTTTCTAAGCTTACCACACACTTACTAATACCTTCATTTCTGATTTAATCTCTGCATTAGAATACCAGCTTGTGTGTGTCTGCTGGTAATATAACACCTCATATTAACCTTTAAAATATCTTTATTTGTTTTCTAAGTTTAAAAGACAGTGATATAGTTTGCCTTTATTTGTGTACTAAGCATCATGACCAAAAGCAATGTGGGGAGAAAATAGTGTTTCGGTTTACACTTCAGATTACAATATATCACTAACAGAAGTAGTGGGTTGTTGCATTTAATTAAATACTTAATCTGGCTTGTTGTTATGGGGCTGCCATGTTCCCAACTAGGCAAAGTCTGAGACCACGAGTGGCAGCATGTTCTCACTGCTGCTCAGTTTTGACCGGCCAGTTGCACTGGCCCTGGTACCCATGAGATGCCAGTGTGAGAGATGGCTCTGCCAGCCTATCACGCTGTCTCCACAATAGCTTAGCTAAACCCAGACCATACCCCTATCCAAGCAGTACACAGTAGAAATGAGACTCTAATGGCTGATTATTATCCAAAGGCTTTATGTATCTGGTAATGCTCAACTAACAATTTGCCCACGCAATTAGAATTGCTTCCCAATATCTAACCTTAAGATATAAATCGTTACCCAGGATTATTATCAATCCACAAGTGGTTCTCCATGGCTCCAACATACCCCCTCTCTCCTAGATCCTCCTCTTCCTCTCCTTACTCCTCCCACATTAGTTTCTCCCAAATTACCAAGTTTCTTGTAGACTGTAAAAGGAGAAATATTCTGCTACAACCGGTAAGAACTCAACAGAAACTCGGAGGCAGGAACCATGAGGGAAAACTGTCTGCTTCCTCACTTTTCCAGTTATCTTCACCTGGATTTCTTTTAAAATAATATCTATTTATTTTATTCAATTTGTTTGTGCTTATGTGTTTGTATGTATACCTTGTGTATACATTAGCCTGCACAGGTCAGAAAATTATGTTGGATCCCCTAGGACTGTAGCTACAGGCAGTTGTGTCCTGCCATGTAAGTGCTGGAAACTGAACCAGTGTTCTGTACAAGAACAGTAACTACTATTAACTGCTGAGCCATCTCACTACCCCTTATCTAACTTTTTATATAATCTAGGTCTATATATCTATATTGAGGCATTCACAGCGAACTGAAACTCCTATGCCAATCATCTGTAAAGACGGTCTTGCAGATATAGCAAGAGGTTAATCTAAACAAGGCAATTCCTGTTCCCTCTTCCCAGGTAACTCTAAACTGTCTCAATTTGACAATAAAAGAAACCAGTACGATAGTTTCTCTGGATAGTAAAGACTTTTGTGTTCTTCATCTTTTTAAGGTATGACCAATATGTACAAATTATATTTAGTTTTGAAGAAAAGTATAATACATTTAATATATATGTGCATTTATAAACATATATGCATATGTGTATATATGTGTGTACATTATGAAATTATTAACAAAATCAAACTCATTTAACATATTGACCACCTGTGGAAACAATATTAAAATGTATATGTTCTTAGAAAGTTTCAAATAGTCAGCATAATATTATTAGCTGGTTAGGTTCTTTCGTGTTTATAGGATAATTCATTCTTCTTATTTTCATTGGTACTCTTGAGACACAGGTCAAAAACTAACTTCATTGCCTTGTAGTGATGATCCCTCTTTTTCCAATAACTGCTTGGAAGATACTTCTGTTTTTCTTTGTTCCATTTGTGGTGCACAATCTGCTGTCTTCTTTGGATTCACCTATATTAATCTACAAACACTTAGGAAACTTTCAAGATCCTGAATGATGATTTATTCACTCGCTGGTCCCTATGGATTTTACTTATTATCTAAGATTTCATGTTGAGGGTCTGAAAAAGAGAAATCCACCACCTGACACTTACCTTTTAATGCTCGTCAGTGTGTTCATTTGTCCACAATTTTCCTCTTACACAATACTTCTATTTTCCACTCATCTCTTAAAAGTTATTGTTTAATTTACCATTGAGTATTAAAAATTCATCTATGTATAAAGAAAAATAGATGTGCACACATACGTTATACATTTTTTTCTGCAAGTACTGCTTGCTGTGTTTAGTTCTGTTACTCTTGCATGGTTTTGTTCATTGTTTTTGTTTTATTGCTTCATTTTTCAAATTTATTTAACAACATTGTATCATGATCTTTTTCCCGTGAGATCAGAAGTGTGCCTAAGCTGTGTTATGTATCCTGGAAGGCATCTAATTCTTTCTTTTGAAATACAGTATTGTGCTATATTATAAGAGGTAGAGTCCTAGTTGTCTTCAGTAGATACTTTTTTCTCATAGTTCTAGACAGTTCAAGCATCATGCCTTTTCCAGCAAACCTCATCATTCTGTCTACATTAGGAATAGTAACTTTAAAGCATGAATTCTAGATTGAAGTTAATATTCAGGTGATCTCTGTCGTCAATATATCATTGGCTTCTTTGAGAAGGAACACAAAGAGATCACAGAATGGTACAAATACACTAATATTTTTAAATTGAACTTGCTGTTCCATTTCTTTATTTAAAAACCTACGTGATATAGAATCTTTCTTCTTTTTGAGGTATTGTGGGCTTTAGCTTGAGTTATCTGTAATGTCCTAACTTGCTCTCAAATTATTTTGACAGTTTTCCTCTGTAGCTCCTGCTGACCTTGAGCACATGATCCATTGCTTCTACTCCCAGAGTGAAAGCATTACAGCCACTTACCACCATGCCTGGTTAGTCCATAGCCTTGTTTCCAATCTCAATTTTAGTTGACTTTTCACTGGCATCTGTTACCTCCTGCTAGCTTTGTGTTTTAAAATTCTACACCTCAACTCAGAAGCAACTCTAGTAACATGTTAGAGGCACTGATCATCAAAGGTTCATGTTCTCTTGTAATGCTGGCCAGTCTCTGTAAAATAGTTGACAGAAAGACTAGGACACATACGAAATTAAGAAAAAAATGTACAAAAATAACTTGTTGGAAAAAGCCTCAGGATAGATGGTCTCAAGAAAGTATTTCATTTCCCTATAAGGTATATTTATTCTGATAATTCTGTATAAATGAATTAATCTAAAACATTGTCATACTGGGCAATTAAATACAATTGTAAAGTTTAGAGAAAATTGCCTTCCTGCTTATGTTTCCTTTCTTCTCTCCCACAAAATGTTTAAGAAAACTGTCCCTATATAAATAGCCAGGATTTTCACACCATATTAGCCCCAGAACTTGAAGTTGGAAAATAAACGAGACATTTATGAAAACCACAGTAAAGCAATATAATTATCATCTCATACCTTAGTATGCTTCCATGATAGAGGACAGACAGCAAAGACAATTCTTAACCCATGGATAAATACAAATTGTCACATTCCCTCCAAGTGTTAAGTATTATATAGGGTACTGTGAGGAACACAGCCCATTTAATTCCCATTGGCAAATTTCTTAATCTATGTAAACTTCAGAGTACTTACTTGTGAACTAGGGAGCAGGAGTAATAAATTCTAAATTATGAAGTTATAGATAAGAGGAAGTCCCACCCTGATTGACTGAAGTAAACACACCAGCTCAGCTGCCACTGTCGCCATTGCTGTCTGTAAATGAAGGCAGCGACAGCCATACACACACACCTGTCTTTTAACTCTGCAGACCAGCACAAGACTTTGGGCTGCTTTGTGCACCTAGCCCTAGCCATACCATCGTACACCCAGTGCCTGTCCAAAGCCCAGAGCCAATACAGCTCCACACTCCCATACCTCTGGCCTGTTCTCATGGCCTGCCGGCACAGTCCATGTCACAGGCCTGAACCTGCCTGGACAAACTCACTTTCTGTCACTACAATCTCAAGCCACTGCTGCCAGCTCTCTTATTCTGGTCCTAGCCAAACATTTCTCTGCTAATTCAAAATGAATTTTTCTCTACTTACACAACCTGTCAAAGTTACTTAAGATTTTCATTCCTATCCTGTCTTGTTAGACAATGATTTTTTTCTACTGCCATTGAACTATGGTGTGCTCTATACAGATATAACCAATCGATATAGCCCTCAGTCTTGTCAGAAGTTTGCTAATTATTAATATATTTAACTTTATGACAGAACCTCCTGAAGACGTTAACAATTTACCCCAAAAGGTCTCAGATGGTATAGATACAGCTTCAAGAGGCTGCTTCTCTTATTCTGACATCTGATATCTTATAATCAATGTTATTAGAGACAACTAATTTAGAAAGCACATTCAAGCTTACTATGGCTAGAGGTGAATTGTTTTAATGAACTAAGAATATGTACTATCATAAAGATTTTTCTACCCCTAATCAAATGGAGGGCAGAGATCTGGCGAGAAAATTAAAAAAAAAAAAAACCATTAAAGCAAAGATTCTTCAGCAAATCAAATGTCATCACAGAGAAACCAAACAGATGTGATGAATTCTTTTGTGCATATGTGTTCTAAGAAACATATGCAGGACGACTTTCTCTCTTTTCATCAGCAAGGTGATTCAAAAGTGAACTGCTATGCTGCTGCACCTTTCTCGGGCATGCTTTACACTTCGGGATTGATATGAAGCTGCTTCTATCATTTGCCTTCATTTAATCCAATCTTTACCAATTCATGTCCTGTATTTACATGGCTGCCTAGAAAAGAGACACTGGTTCCCTTAAGCCTCTTGTACCCATACCAGTACCTGTTAGTAATCTGTTAAACTCCACCTCCACAGTTACTTGTAAGCGGCTAGGTACGCTCCTCCCCACAGTTGCCTGGCAACAGGCAGGTAGCCCTGCCCACTATAAAAGGGGCTGCTTGCCCCCTTCTCTCTCTCTTGTTCTCCTCGACCCAGCACCTGCAGGTTGTCCTCTCCCCTCTCCCCTTCCCTTCCCCCTTTCTCCATGTGGTCATGGCTGGCCTCTACTCCTCTACTCTTCTCTCCTCTCGTTCTCCCTCTCTCTTAATAAACCTCCCCTCGTGGAACTGTCTTGGCCTGCTGTGATCTGTCCAAGCTGCGCTGTGAAATCCTTTTAGTACCTATGTTCATCACATTCCTTCAAATATAAGACATAGGCTTTGCTGACCTTCAATGTAATTGTTTCCCATTCATCTTGTACCTTCTCTAGACAATTCCCCCAAGCTTATGTGAAAAATCACATTTTCTTTAACCACTCGCCCTAAAACTTCTATTTTCATTACAACAATTCACCTTTATCCATAGTAAGTTTGAATGAGCTTTCTAAATTAGTTGTGTCTAATAAGTTATTGATGTCATAATAAGAGAAGCAGCCTCTTGAAGCAGTTTTACCCATAACCTCTGTGCACCTAATGTCCAAGTCAGTTTCTCCACACCCATTTCTTGACATGGACATTAGTCACTCCACTCCAGTCATGCATTGGTTCCTTGTCAAAACCAATATTACTGTTCAAACCTGATGCTCTAGTATTTAGCTCCAGGTCCATTTCTCTCCCAAACAGTATTTCATGATGCAGTGTGCAGAGTTATTATGACACATACTGGAAAAAAAGGCACCAGCATTTATCAACCTTGTCAGTGGATAAGGTCTGATTTACTGTAATTAAGGTTAGGCTGTACTGAAAATGCATTTTTTAAATATAGGGGGTATACTTAACTTCACTATTAATTCCAAACGTTCAAAGTACTACTGCACAGTCACTGATATGAATTTAGGTGTTTTAAGCTACTGTGAATATAAAACTGGAAAAGATTTATAGGCAATAAAAGGAATTGTGCTCATAACTCACAAATGCCTGTGAGACCCTGGCTCCAGTCTGGAGCGACAGAGCAGTTCATTAGCCTCAGACAGCCTGGAATTGAAACCAACTTCTCAGCCTTCACTAATGTGATTAAGGCTCTGGATTTCATGTGTTTTATAAAAATAGATTACCTGACCCAAATGTGATTTCTAGGCCTTTCCTTGTACATGACTGGGGTGTGGGGAAAAACAACTGGTTTTGACAGGAAATAGATTGACCTTGAAATGTTAGAAAGAGACTGAGGTTACAGTTTCTAGAAAGGCTTCTGCATGCTTGTTCTTCCTTTGACAATCAATCTAACAATCCCACTGGCACACACAAAGCAATTGTCTGGAATGACAGAACAATCCTATTTGGTAAACATAGGTGGTGATCATTCTCACACAGGGATCCCCATATACTCTCCTCCTCTTTTGAATATTAGATGTGACAGCTAGCTGGAATTTAAGAAAGTTCCTAAATTAAACTACCATTCCCTTACAATGTTTAACCTTTTTGAACACTTGGAACAGTCATTTAAATTTCAGTCATGATAGCTCTATTTCTAACAACCCACTCGAGGCTCTTTTTCTATTAATCCCTCCTGATCAACTTCCAATCATTTTTAATCCAAATCACAAAAATATGAATAAAAATATGTTTGGTGTTAAATAATTAAATCACAGTTTAGGACATAGTGATGACCATGAAAACTACTTATGTTGCCCCTCTAGAAACATGACCTCCTTCCTTTTGGTTGCCATCAGTCATATTAAGATACCAGTCAATCACTAATCTGTATTATGTTTCCAAAGTTCTGTCACTCAAAATTTGTAATAAAAACCATATCTGCACTATGAATACCCAAGTGTTCCGATTTGCACTATGAAGCACCCTTTTGTGAATAGATGCATTTTGGAAGTGAGTTTATTTGTTACATTCCTGGTTCCTGCAACAAAATATCTGACAAGACCAACTTTGAGAAGGAAGAGTTTAATTTGACTCATTATTGGCAGTACAGACCAGCACAGAGGGAAAGTTGGTGGCAGGTGTGTAAAGTCTCTAGTTAGATTACCCAAAGTCAAGAAGCAGAGCGTTGAGTACTGGCAGGAAGGTGATTTTTTCCTTTTTATTCAGTTCTTGATGTCAGCTCATAGAATGATGTCACTCACAGGTAGGGTAAGTCTTCCCACCTCAATACAATCTAGAAACTCCTTCACAAATATGTATAGACAGTTGTCTCTTGGCAATGTTTCTAGTCTTTGAGATAAATGTCCCTTATGGATGTAATTTTTGCATGTTCATTTTTTATAAGAAGAATGAAAGTATCCCCAACCAGCTTATCACTTAATGGCTATAGGATTAGAATTTTCTATTTCTTATTCATTCATTTTGGAGTATTTTTCATTTTAGGAAATTGATCTATTTTTATTTTATTTTATGCTTTAGAGTGCAGTAGTTCATAATATTCCATTGTTTTGTTTTTTTAGTTGTATAAGAATTCAGATTGATGCATCTTTGTCATTACAGTGATTAGTGTTTTATGGAAGGTGTTTTTATTATTTTTGATTTGTCAGTAGTCTATAAACTTCACTCATTTTTGTTTGGCTGGTTAGTTTGTGGTGTTGGAGACAGAATATAGAGTAGTGTGCAGGCAGGACAAGTACCTATTTTTTTCCCCAATAGTGAAAATCAAATTTATTTTCTTAAATGAAAAACTAGCTTTTTACTTAATAGATTTTAGCTGTTTTTCTCGCAATTTCAATCTTGTCATCTTGGTTTTTGAAATAATTTTCTTCTTTCCTGTTTGCTATAGACTTCTTTTGCTGTTCTTGAAAATTCCGTTGAAATAGGAATTTAAATTACGGATTTAAGACTTTTGTGCTTCCTAATGTGATGTCTTCCCACTCAGTATGGCTTTAGTTGGAACCCATAAATTCTGTAAATAGCTTTCTGCTTCTATTCTGGTATATATATATATATATATATATATATATATATATATATATATATATTTTTTTTTTTGACTTCCTCTGTTTCATGTGAACTATTTATAAGTATGTTATTTAATTTTTGTATGTGAAGAGATGTCACTTTGCCTTTAGCCTGTTAAAGATTTATTTTATTTTGATTAAAGAAGAGTCTCTGAGATATGCCAATGTTTTGTTCTTGCTTCTAGGAGCAGAACCCAACCCTTATATCAAAGTCTTTAAACATTCCAAGATATTATGTGCTTTGTGTATATCTGAGGATGCTATCTGTCTTGATGTTTTATGAACATTTGAGAAATAGGGCTTCTCAAATAAGGAACATTTGAGAAAATGAACATTTGCGAACTGAGAAATAATATATTTGTAACTCAGTTCTGAGAGAGATATGGTTATTATAATTGCAGAATTTTATGCCATCTATTATGTTTTAAAACTCCTATATTCATTTCTAATAGTTTTTGTTTTTAAAATACTTCTCTAATTATGATAAAATATCATATTAGTCTATAATAATTTCTTTGTTCAAGATCTGTTTTGATGAAGTGAGAAAAACATGTTTGTTTATTCCTGACCAAACTTTGGGCTAAAATTGAGGTGAGAAATTTTACCTTCCCATACATAGTGCTTACAGAACCGTAGCTCATCTGCCATTAATTTTGTACCCTCTAGGCTCTCTGCTTTCATCCCTAATCAAACAGTTATACCATGGTGACACAACTTTGCCCCCCCCTTTTTTTTATTATATCCTAGAGACAGGTGGATCTTGGAGTTTGAGGGCAGCCTGGTCTATATAGAGTTCCAGGACAGCCAGGGCTACATAGAAAAACTCTTTCCTTAAGAAACAGCAAAATAAAAATAAAAACCAAGTTAACAAACATAGAAACAAATAAGCAAATTAAAAAGGCTGTGTCCTGACATGCTTGTAGGTATTCCTCACATCTGCATCAACAAAAATTACCCTGCTTTACAGAGTCAGGACCACATTTTAGATTTGCAGTCACAAGAGTAGTATCCCAGCAAGGTCTGTATGGCTCAATAAAAACTTCAGACTCATAAAGAGCTCATCTTGGAATTCTCTTTGGTGAGAACAGCCCAACTACAACATTAATGGGTATTAATATAGCTACTCATATTTTATATGAAACTGATTATAGTACATTTATTCATTATTATTAATAACAGCATTACTTGTATACTCATTCCCAATCCCTAACCTTTTTGCAAAATATTTAGAAGCTTTACTATCAAATTAACTACCTGTAAGTGTACATTCAGTCCACATAAAAATAAAAATGGGCCATTGTTTTTCTAGTACTTGCAAAATAGTCTTCCATTTTTTCCTATTTCTCTCATTTCGTGTAAAAACAACTTCTGTCATTTGAAATAGTGTCCTCTGAAAAGAATGTATCAAAACGTTCTGGCTGTTATAAATATATTAGAAACTAGATGAAGAAAGAATCCAGCTGTCCTTCAACAGAGGAATGGATGCAAAAAAACCGAGGTACATTTACACAATGGAGTATTACTCAGCTATTAAAAATAACGAATTCGAGAAATTCTTAGGTAAATGGATGGAATTAGAAAATATCATCCAGAGTGAGGTAACTCACTGATTATTGGATATTAGCCCAGAAGCTTGAAATACCCAAGATTCAACTCACAGACCACGTGAAGCTCATGAAGAAGGAAGACCAAATGTGGGTGCTTCAGTCCTTCTTAGAAGGAGTAACAAAATACTCAAGGGAGCAAATATGGAGACAAAGCATGGGACAGAAACTGAAGGAGGGGCCGTCTGGAGACCATTCCACCTGGGTATCCATCCCATGTGCAGTCACCAAAGGTAGACGCTGATGTGGAAGTCAGGAAGTGCATGCTGATAAGAGCCTGATATAGCTGTCTCCTTAGAGGTCTGCCAGAGTTTGACATATTCAGAGGCGGATACTCACAGCTAACCATTGAACTGATCAAGGGGATCCCAATGGAGGAGTTAGAGTGAAGACTGAAGGAGTTGAAAGGGTTTGTGGCCCCATGAGGAGAGCAACAATACCAACCAACCAGAGCTCTCAGGATCTAAACCACCATCCTGGGAGCACTTAGTGAGGGATCCGTGGCTCCAGCTGTATATGTAAGGGAGGATGGCCCTGTTGGGCATCGATGGAAGAGGAGATTCTTGGTCCCACAAGGCTGGATGCCGTGTGTAGGGGAATTCGAGTGTGGGGAGGTGGGAGTGGAGGGGGTAGGTAGGGGCACATCCACAGAGAAGCAGGAGGAGGGGCAATGGGATAGGGGGTTCCTGAGTGGGGGGGATAGGGTAAGGGGATAATATCTGAAATGTAAATAAAATATCCAATAAAAATATCACAAAAAAAGAGAAAGAAACTAGATATTTAATTGTGACTCTTCATGGCATTGATGTGGGGCTGTTATTTTATGTTGGTTTCACTAACTCCTTAAACCTTTGCATTTGTGCCATTAGCAAAATGTTGAAAGTGCCTTGCCATCGTTTCAAAGCTTCTTTCCATCTTACTTTTTAATACTTTCTCCTAGAACTCCAGATGTAGGAATATGACCTCTTTTTTCCCTTGCTGTTTCACAGGTCTGGACACTTAGGGTCATTTTATTTATTTATTGGCACAAGTTGGAAGGGCACATTTAATCTGTCCTCAAAGTTGGCCATTTGGTTCCGAGCTCACAATTATATAGCTTATCAGAGAAGTGCTTTTTAAAAAGTTTGGTTTCATATTTTATTCACATATAAAGTATATTAAACAATAGGATTTCTGTGATTTTCAAGAAAGTACTTAGCACACAGTCACAAATCACAATTACTCCTTCCTTCTATCTTCACTATCCTTTTCCCCTTCTCTTTCCCACAGGTTTTCCTTATATTTTTTTAAAACTTATTTATGCAAATTCATTTTTATTGCTAAGGAATTGAAGAATGAGAATATAAATCCAGAGACGAAACTTTACAGGCCATCATGAAGAATCAGTCTGGAGAACATGGCCATCCTGGATAGGATTTTTTAACATAGTTAAAGAAAACTGTCTTCTTTTGCAAGCACGTGTGTGTGTGTGTGTGTGTGTGTGTGTGTGTGTGTGTGGTCTTATAACTAACTGTACTATAAAAAGCAGAAAAAATATAGAATACAAAGCATGCCACTTTTATTCACTGTCACACTGTTTTCCCCATATAGTTCCATCATTTTTTTTCTTGCTTCCTTTGTTAGCAGTGCTGGGGATTACATCTGAATGTCACCAGCTCCTTAGATAAAAACTTCACTCCATCACTCATCATTATTTAATTATAAATCAAATTTCATTTTTTAACACTTTCATTAGTTCTCTATAAGAAAATATTTTCTTCTCATATGAGAAGAAAAAAACACAATCTCTAACCACAACTGCAGCTTGAAAGTTAAAGCAAGCAGAAAAGTTAACAAGACAACCTTCAAATGGTGTTCTAGTTTCTTAATACTTTGTTAACTTTACAGTGACATAGTGTTGTTCTCAATTTTGTGAAACAGAAGAATCATGAGCACCACAGAGCTATGTCTTTAGATACCATTTAAAAATATTGCTGAAGTTTATTCAACAAAACAGTGGCAGCATCTATTTGTGAATTACCTATTGTTCATTACAGAATACATAGATGCTCAGAAACTGTGTTACATATATTATACATTCTACTGCTGTAAAAATGTGTTAAAATTTGATGTTCCTCATATTGAATATGTTTCCCCATTTTAATCCTCATGAACATTCCTTAAAAGATATATCAACTTATCGATGAAAAGGTCTTTAGGCAGAATAAAGAAAAGGAACTTCATAGTAGAGTAACAATTCAACACTGTCTAAAAGTTCATTTTTCTCTCTAGGTATAAATCAAATCCCAAACAACGATGCAAACTGTTAATTCCTTTGCTAAATAGTTATTTAGTGTATACTCTGTTCTAAACACTTTTCTAAGTGAATAAAACAGGAAAATTCTCTTTTTTAACATAAAATTTGTAAGTTTCCTAAGCAGGAAAAGAGATATTAAACAGGCAATAATGTAGTCACTAGTGAGAAATAATAACACATGAGGAAAAATTAGGCTTGGGGAAATGGCTCAGTCAGTAAAGTACCAAACATGCAAACACTCACAGAAAATGAGGACCTAGGGCAGAAACCAAGATCCACTTAAAAATCTGGATATGGTGGCACATACCTGTAACCTAAGATTTAGGGGTAGGGGTAGGGATAGAACATTCCTGGAGTTGATCAGATATATTAGTCAAATTGATTAATCAGTTTCAGTGAGGAATCTTGTTTCAGAAGTTAACGGTCCAAAGAAACCAAACATCAACCATAACCTTCAACATACATGAGCACAAATGTGTATACACTATGCATATACATAATCCCACAAACACACATATATATGAAGTTAAAACATTTTGTGGAACAGACTAGAAAAAGTGAAGGTTAGAGAATATTGAAAAAATGATACTTTGAAGAAATAATGTTTTCCTGTTCTAAAGTTCAATACAATGGTTACACTCTTCCCACTACAATTATCCCTGCATAGAGAGGGAAATAATGTAAACACATGGATTACTGTAGAAGGAATCAAATAGAGTTCAAGAAAAATTCTTGGTTGTTGACTATGTGATTTTTTTTCCAATCATGAATTTCAGTTTTAAAGATTTATTTTTACTTCATGAATATGGATATTTTGACTGTATGTTTCATCATGTGCCATTGTCTACACTACCCATGGAGTTCAGAAAAAGGCATCAGATCTTTTGAACTGAAATTACAAGTGGTTACGAATTTCCATATGAGTACTGACCAAACTTGGGTCATCTGTAAGTTCAATAAGTAAGTGCTCAAACTGAGCTTTTTCTCCAGCCCAATTGTTTTTTTAAAACATTTTTTTGTTAATCATTTTTAGAATTTTATATACATACATACATACATACATACATACATACATGCATCTGTATGTACAGCAAACTTAAAAATGTTAGAATGTTGCTATTAAATGAGAGAGAGAGAAATCTTGCACATACATCACACAGCCTTTCTCTCACATTCTTCCAGTGATGTAGAATTTGTGAAATAATAAGCCTAAAACATCTCAACTTCTTATACAGTATGATGGTGAAGATAATAATACCATATGAATTGATGTCACCTATACAGACTCACAGATGTCAAATAATTTGCTGGTAGACTACAATAACAAATTTGGATATATGACTAATTAGTGAAGCACACTTTAGATTTCTGTGCCTTAATAAAAGTAATGAGGCACCCTTCCTTTGGTTCCTTCCTGGAAGAATGAGCAAGAAATGAAATAACTTTAATGTCGTACATACTAGTTACCCAGTACACTAATTCAAAAGTAATTTAAGTTTTGTAAAATAAGTTTTGCTAATAATATGAGTATATTTTCCATTTCAATTATACAGTACAAGTTCATCTGAAACTTGCTTTTGACTTCTATTTTGTCAATGTAATTCGACTTTCCTTCTACTAAATTGACAAGATGTAAACTTGTAGGACTAAGTAATGTCTTATTTCTTTAAAAGAAAAAGAAAACGAAAGAAACCAAGATAGTATAGAGTTAAGTATATTCTATATTTTTATTCATTCAATAGTGACCTCTAATGATACAAAGAAAAACAGTTTATGTTGACTTCTCTATCAAATATAACAAAGCAAGATTATTAATTATGAGCTTCATTACAAATATTTAGTTAAAGGGAAAATAACATCAAGATGTCTATGCTTTTTGACATCTCTTTTACCACTATATTCTCTCTGACATCAAACATAATACTAGTTTATCAACTAACTTTTTAAGTTCGGTTGGTATTGTGCATAGACTAACGTATTTATATCAAGCACAAGAAAATAGCGTTAAAATTTCCAACTTCTTACAATATGTAATATTTTGAGAATTTTATGCATGAGTATATTTACATCATTTTTATGCGTCTTTGTTTAAATACTTGTTTTTTTCCTTAACAGAAATACCTAAAACAATGTTCATGCTTTTTAACAGTTAATTGTTCTAAAAATTTTCATCTTATTTAAAAATTCTTTTGAGATTAAAATAATCATATTAGATCTACCTCACACCAGTCAAAACAACTATGTTAATTACCATTATTTAATCCTACTTAAGCCAGCTTCCTCTTTACAGAAAAGTTGTTATTACCTACCCTAAATACATAATCAACATGGTATTTTCTTCCTCATCTCCTAAAACAGATAAATTCTCAACTATTTCCTCTGCTTTTCTTAACACAACACAGGCATCTCCCCACTTAAAGAGTTCCTTCCAGAACTAAATTTCCTGACCACCCTTGCCTTTTTCCTAAGTCTACAGCAACAGGCCATTGACATACCCCTAAACAATAATAGGCTTAAATAGGCATAACATGTATATATATATATATATATACATATAAATATATAAATTTCCTCCACAGACATTTCCTCTGACAGAGTTGTGCTCCCATGTCATGATTATTCTACAAGTTTATTTCAACAAGAGAAAGAGAGAGAGAGAAAGGAAGAGACAAAGAGAGAAAGAAAGAGAGAGAGAGAGAGAGGGAGGGAGGGAGGGAGGGAGGGAGGAAGGAAGGAAGGAAGGAAGGAAGGAAGAAAGAAAGAAAGAAAGAAAGAAAGAAAGAAAGAAAGAAAGAAAGCAAGCCAGTGCTGGAAGGCTAGAAAAATGGCTCAGTGGTTAAGAGCTCTGATTGCTCTTCCAGAGGACCTGAGTTCAATTCCCAGCAACAACATGGTAGCTCACAACCATCTGTATTGGGAACTGATGCCTTCTTATCATGTCTGAAGGCAGCCACAATAAACTAATATACAAAAGATAAATAATTAAATATTAACAACAACAACAAAGACAGGGTTGCTGCTACAGTCCAAACCTGCCTGATTCTGTGTTTGTTCAGACGCATTATCTGACTGGAGATTTTTGAAACAAGCAACACTGACATCCACAGATGATATCCATGTGTACTTCTAGCAAAACATGAACTCTCTTGCCAGAACCTAATAGCTGCTAAACTTGGGGAAACTTGCATGATAGTAAGGAAAAATATTATGTCTATGTAGGTAATCAAATGATATTTAAGACTAATGTTAATACTCTCAAAAGCTGTAGAAACTTGCTCTCAATTTCAATCCACTGAGCAGGTAAGTTGGTTCAATAATCCCTTGTCTTCCTTGCGTGCATGCCTCACTACACCTCTGGCTTATGCTATATTTTATTTTAATGCTTACAACCTATCCTGTTCCAAATATTAACTACAAATAATATAGGAGACAGTCACTCCAATAACACTTGTCTTATATAAAAAGGAAAAGAAGAGGTCATAGGGCAAATGGACCATGCCATAAGATAAAAGAGCTGGTATGGTTGAAGCAGTTTAAAAAATCTTGAGAATTCTCATAATTGAGAATAGCTAGTGTTAGAACCAGTTCCTGGACAGAGTCTACCTGTCCTGGAACAGGTAACCATGAAAGCCCATTGAGAAGACCATGACAACTGGTCACATAGCATAAAAACCTAGAGTTCTCCATGTTAATAGGAATCTAGATAGCCCAAGAGTTTTTAACCAATGAGTTTCCCTTCCTGGTCATTTTACAAGAGGTATTGAATCCCTGTTTAACCCTAAGTAAGATGTATGCATTCATATGCACCGTGAATAAAACAATCTGGACGAGTAACACCTCTCCTTCCTCAACAATTTCCACAGGGTGAGGGCTTCTTCATAAAAAGCTGCGCCTAAAACATTCAAAGATTCTCTTCCAGCTCCTTTGTACTTTCAGGACTCACTTTGAACCAAACTAGATTCCACCCTATCCCAGGTTGAACCTTCTTCCTGGCTGGCATGTTGTGGAAGGATAGACCTACAGGCCACCATTTTTAAATTCTCACAGTCCCCACATCATCCGAGTACACAGGATATTGAGAACCACACCATCTGTCCTATCCTCAATGTTTCTCACCCAGGAAAACATGGGCCTGGACTACTGATTGGTGCCCTGGCATCCCAGGAGAGAGGAAGACATGGATCCCAACATACATTCACTCCAGTTCTTTCAGTTTCCCCTTTCTCAAAGTGTAACTTCTTCTACAATTACTATTGTTAATATATATATACACACACACAAACAAAATCTACAGAGTATATTTAATGTTTCTAGATTGTACATGTGTTTAAGGCTGACCACTTAGGATTGAATAATCTATTGAGAAGCTTGTTCCTGGGAAATACATTCTCCCTTCCTTAGCAACTGTCAAATATATGTGACTCTACATGTAGAAATGGGATTTCCTGAAATTTTTCCACTCTATATTAACATATCAACTGGGATAATCATTTTCAGCTCTTGTTTAGATTATCATAGCATTGAGATTTCACAGGTGCAGTGTAGGACTGTGAAAGGACAGCATGGTTTCTGGTCAAGCACTGACTGGAAATTTGCAGAGACCACAGGTGATCCTAGGGGCCATTAGATCTGTGCCTTTCAGTCACATAAGGACAACACTTCCTAGCCCCGCCACAGGTAGAGGGCATGACTACAGGCCTCAAGACAGATCTCCATATTAATGAGATACCTAAAGGCCAGAGGAGCTTAGCCAATTAAACATTCCTTCCCAGACCCTCCTCCTTGCAAAAAATATTTAACCTCAGGCGCACTCTAAAGAAACTGGTGTATAATTTTTATCTACTTTCCACTATGACAATAAACATCTTAAGACCATAGACTGTTTCTCTTCTTTGGGACCAGCTATGGGGAACAGTGGAGAAGATTTTCAACTACTGAGCCAATGTCTGATCTCCCATAGATGACCTCTCTGCATTCCCATCAAGGGAAACCAACCCAGCCAAGCAAGCTAAGGAAACAGCTGTGACCCAGCCAAGGGAGACTCTCATCTCTGCAGGACAGCCAGCCGGAGCTCATCTCTCTCCTTCTCTCCCCTTTGGCTGAGGATAAATCTAGACTGCTGCCTTTTGGCCCAGGGACCCCCCAAGCCAAGACCTCAGACTGCACTTCCCACCTTCAAGGATTCGGAGTGAGGAGAACACAGTCAACTTCCTGTACCTCTGCCTCTCTGAGCAGTGGACCTAGCTCCTTGGGAGGGCCACTGTGGGACCCACATATCAACCCAACAACATGACTCATGCATACTACAACCCAACAGTACAGCTTGTCATGTTTAGAAGACGCTATTGTCCTGTCTAATTTTAAGTCAACCTGACACAAACTATAGTCAGTTATCTGTGAGGAGGGAAGTTATATGCTTCCATGAGATTGAGCTCTAAGTAGGCCTACAAAACATTTTTTTAACTAATGATTGATATATGAAGGCCCAGGTCATTGTGCATAGTTTTATAATGTGTAGGTGGTCCTAAGATCTATAAGAAAGCAAGCTGAACAAGCCATGAGGAACAAGCCAGTAAATAACACTCCTCCATGGACTCTGTGTCAGATTCTGCCTCTAGATTCCTGCCAGGCTGAGTTCTTGCCTTGGCTTCCTTCAGTTACAGTTCAAGATATGTAAGCCAAATAGATCTCCACATTGCTTTTGGTCATGTATCATCACTGCAATAATAACCATAACTAAGTAAAAAATTGGTACCAGGAGTAGGGAATTGTGACAAACCTGGTCATGTGATTTTAGCTGAACTACAGAAGGACTTTGGAATTGTATGCTAGAAAAGCCATTGAAATTTCAAAGCTTGATGAGTTGTCGAAATGAATTGGAAGATTAGTAAATACTGCTGAGAGCACTGCAGGGGAGTGGGTCTAGCTTGTGAAGTATCAGAGCAAAAAAAAGACTCATCACAGACCGTTTGCTAATTTGTACTCAGAATCCGATTTTGGTCAGCTGGGAGAGAAGGAATACTCTGTGATTGAGAGGAGACAAGTACCCATCTGGGGCACCCCAAGCTGACCTGAGCAATCTGTTATACTGGTGGACCTCCATTCATCCCCAAATTTTCTGCCTACATTCATCAGACCTGGAAATCCTGAACCAAAGAAGTTAGCTTCCCTTTCCCCACCACATCTTTCATGATTGCTGAGTCCTCTAGAGTACCCAGAATTTCCCTGAACAGTCTGCTATCCCCAAGAAAGCTCAATTTTTCTGATCTCCACCCATGCTCATGAATGCTGTGGATGCTGAACAGCACAGGTTAGCTTCCCTTCCCTCACCCATCTCCTCTGATCACTAACTTCTCTGGGGTACACCAAGCTGCCTGGCCATCCTGCTATCCCCTCTGGACCTCCATTCTCCTTCCTCCTTTTCCCCCAGCATCATCAGACCTATGGTGTTTGAAGCATAAAGTTTAGCTTCCCTTCCCTAAACCCATATACCATGCTTGCTAAGAACTCTGGAGCAACCCAAGCTGCCCTGAACAGTCTGCTATCTCCAGTGAACATGATTCTCCTGCCAGCTCTCTGCTCATCTTCATTGGTCCCATGAATTCTGAACTATACAAAACTGAGTAATAAAGACCTGTTGATCCAAAATCATATACCCTAAGGACACCCATCAGAGGCCTACCACACCAGGACCATGGACAGTAACCCTTATCTCAGTACCTACTACAATGGGAACATACAGGGACAAAAGCTATCCAGATGGCTAAAGGCCCTCAAAAGAACATAATCAACAAAATCTGGGGCAATAAAACCTTAAGAGTCCAGCTACCCTACTACAAGCCCTGAATATTCTAACACAATCAAAGCACAAGAAAGTTACCTTAAATCCTATCTTATTAAGACGATAGAGGCCTTTATAGAGTAAATGAATAAATCCCTTAAAAAATATAGAAAAATACAATCAATCTGATAGAGGTCTTTAAAGAGAAAAAAATAATTTCTTAAAGATATACAGGAAGGCCAGGTGGTGGTGGTGCATGCCTTTAATCCCAGCACTTGGGAGGCAGAGACAGGCGGATTTCTGAGTTCGAGGCCAACCTGGTCTACAGAGTGAGTTCCAGGACAGCCAGAACTACATAGAGAAACTCTGTCTCGAAAAAAAAAAAAAAGATATACAGGAAAACCCAATTAAACAAATGAAGGAAATTAATAAAACTGTGAAAGACCTGAAAGTGGAAATAGAAGCAATAAAGAAAACATGAACTGAGGGAATTTTGGAGATAGAAAGTCAAGAGGAAGAAAGCAGGAACAACAGATGCAACCATTACCAACAAAATACAGAAAATGGAAGAGAAAACCTCCAGTGTAGAAGATACAATAGATGAAATTGATATACAAGTCAAATGTTAAATCTAAAAAATCTCTAAAACAAACATCCAAGAAATATGGGGGAAAAAAAAGCCTAACCTAAGAATAATAGGAATAGAAGAACATAAAAGTCCAAGCTCCAACATCTAGAAAATACTTTCAACAAAATCATGGAAGAAAACTTACCCAACTTAAAGAAAGAGATGCCTATGAATATACAGGAGGCTTACAGAACATCAAGTAGAATGGAATAGAAAAGAAAATTCTCAAGACATAATAATCAAAACACAAAATCTACAGAAGAAAGAAAGAATATTTAAAAAAAATAGCATGGAAAAAAGACAAGTAACATAGAAAGACAAACCTATCAGAATTACACATGACTTCTCAATAGAGATTCTAAAAGCTAGAAAAACCTGAACAGATATCTTGAAACCTCAAAAAAATTCACAGATACCAACCTAGACTATTATACCCAGCAAAAGTCTTAATTGCCATAGCTGGATAAAGATATTTCAAGGCAAAACCAAATTCAAACAATATCTATCCATAAATCCAGCCCAGCAGGCAATATTAGAAGAAAACCTCTAAATGAAGAAGGATAACTACATCCACAAAAACACAAGAAATGCATAATTCTCTAATACCAACAACAAAGAAAGAACACACACACATTAACACAATTGAACATCAAAATAATAGAAAGTAACAATCAGTGGTTATTAATATCTCTCAACTTCGATGGACTCAATTCCCCAATAAAAACAAACACACCAAAGAAGAGTAGAATGCAGGAAATAATAAAAATCATGGCTGAAATCAATCAACAAGAAACAGAGAAAACAATTCAAAGAGTCAATGAAACTAAGTACTGGTTCTTTGAGAAAATGAACAATGTAGACAAACACTTTGCCAAACTAACAAGAGAGAGAGAGAGAGAGAGAGAGAGAGAGAGAGTCAAATTGAACAAAATCAGAAATGAAAAGAGAAATATAACAGCAGACGCTGAGGAAACTCAAAGAATCATTAGGTCTTACTTGAAAAGCATGTATTACACAAAATTGGAAAATTAATCTTAATGTAATAGGCAATTTTCTAAATAGATACCACTTAGCAAAGTTAAATCAAGGTCACATAAACAATTTAAACAGAGCTGTAACCCCTGAGAAAATGGAAGAAATCATCAAACGTCTCCTAACCAAAAAATGCCCAAAGTCAGATAGTTATAGTCCAGAATTCTACCAGACTTTTAAAGAAGGGAACTACTAAGTCTTCAAACTACTTCACAGAATAAAAACAGAAAGAATACTAAAAAAACCTCATTCAATGAAGCTGCAGTCACCCGGACACCTAAAACACACAAAAATTTAAAAGAGAGAGAGAGAGAGAGAGAGAGAGAGAGAGAGAGAGAGAGAGAGTTAACTTACAGCCATTTCTCTTACAAATATTGATGCAAAAATATTCAATAAAATACTCAAAAACTGATTCCTGGAAAACATCAAACATATCATCCATCATGATCAAGTAGACTTGATCCCAGGGATGCAGGGATGGTTCAATATACAAAAATCTATCAATGTAATCCACCATATAAACAAACTAATCATATTAACACATGATCATCTCATTAGCCACTGAAAAATCTGTAACAAAATCCAGCATCTCTTCATGATAAAAAGTCTTAGAAAGAACAAAGATTCAGGAAACATAACTAAACATAATCAAAGCAATAAACAGCAAGCCAATTGCCAACATCAAGCTCAATGGAGAGGAGAGAAACTTAAAGCAATTCTACTAAAATCAGGGACAAGGCAAGACCACCTGCTTCTCTTCCTATTTATTCAATATAATACTTGAGGGCCTAGCCAGAGCAATAAGAAAACTAATGGAGATCAAGGAGATACAAAGTGGAAGGGAATATATCAGAGTATCACCATTTGCAGATGATATGATAGTATACAAAAGTGACTTCAAAGATTCAACCAGAGAGCTCCTACAGCTGATAAACACCTTTAGCAAAGTGTCTAGATACAAAATTTACTCAAAGAAATCTCTAGCCCTCTTTCATATAAATAACAAATTAGCCAAGTAAGAAATTAAGGAAAACAACAGCCTTTACTGTAGCTACAAGTAATATAAAATATTTGGTGTAACTCTAGCCAAGCACATGAATGATCTATAGCACAAGAACTTCAAGTCTCTGAAGTAAAAAATTAAAGAAGATATCAGAAGATGGAAAGATCTCTCATGCTCATGGACTGATAGGATTAATATACTGAAAATAACAATCTTCCCAAAACAATCTGCACACTCATTGCAATCCCTATTAAAATTCCAACACAATTTTTTATTGATCTTGAAAAAGGAATTTTCAACTTCATATGAAAAAACAAAACAAAGCAAAACATGATAATGAAAGCAATCCTGAACAATAAAAGTACTTCAGGAGGAATCACTATCACAGACATCAAACTCTACCATAGAGCAATAGTGACAAAATTGCTTAGTGTTGGTACAGATACAGATATTAATCAACAGAGTTGAGCCAAAGACATGGAAATAAACTAAAAAACCTATGGACACTGGATTTTTGATAATGAAGCCAAAACCATATAATGGAAAAAGCAATTTCAACAAATGATCTAACTGGATATCTACATATAGAAGAATGAAAATAGATCCATATTTATCACCCTTCCCAAAACTCTCATTTAAAAGTTCATCAAAGACCTCAACATAAAACCAGATAAGCTAAATCTCATAGAAGAGAAAGTGGGAAACCGCCTTGAACACATTGATACAGGACAAAGTCCCTGAAGAGAATACCAGCAGCTCAGGTTGTAAGAACAAAAATTAATAAATGAGACCTCATGAAACTGAAAAGCTACTGTAAGGTAAAAAATACTGTCAATAGGACAAACCGCAGTCTCCAGATTGGGAAAGGAACTTCACCAGCCCTATATCTGACAGAAGGCTAATATCCAAAACTTATAAATAACTCAAGAAGTTAGGCATCAACAACCAAAATAACCCAATTAAAAATGGGGTACAGAGCAAAACAGAATTCTCTATAAAGAGACCTCAAATGGCTGAGAAGCACTTAAAGAAAGGCTCAAAGTTCTTAGTCACCAGGGAAATACAAATCAAAACAGATCTGAGAATCTATTTTATACCTGTCATAATGGCTAAAACAAAATCTCAGTTGATATCGAAGATTGTGAGGATATGGAGCAGATTGAACATTCCTCCACTGCTGGTGGTTAGCTTAACATTCAGAGGCTTAGTTCATTATTGTGTTATGGTCCAAGAATTGCTGAAGGAAGACCCAAGACTCAAATAATATGCAAAGGCAAAGAGTGCATCATTTTTTGCAGAAATTATCAGCATGTAGGGGTCATCCATTCATCAAAATGACAAGGCATGTAAGCCTTTTTATGTAGCAGTAGTTATGGCTACATTGCTTTGGCTCCTGACAGGTCATCTGGGAGCTATCTGGATTTATGAATGGAAACACACACACACACACACACACACATGCACATACACACACACACACACACACACACACACACACACACACACACACACACACACACACACACACACCAGTTAAGTTTTAAAAGCCTTGACTAACTCAAAGGCTGGGCAGTTCTAATCTTCCCCGTGGCTAGCACACATTTCCCTCCTGTAATGCTGGCTTAATGCCCTCTACTTTTATATTTTATCATTGTTGCCCTGGCTCCTTCTGGGCAGCAACCTAGTCTTTGCTGCACAAGATACTCTGGTCAACCCTTTTGGAGGCTGCATTCCTTCTCACCTACACTTTAGATGATTTTCTTTCTGTAGCTCTAAATCTGATACATCTCCCTCAGAATCATGACAATTCTCCTCTTCTACCTTCCAATTTCTAGCCCATGCAAATTCAAAGGTTCTGCCTCAATCTACCTGCCCACCTATTAGCCATGGGTTCTTTATTGATTGATCAGAAACAAATTGGGAAGAAGGACCTTCAGTGTTTCAACAAGCAAATTCTTGATTTTTGGGGGCCAGACTAATTCAAATCATTAAAACCATTCCCCAACATTTTTATAGGAAACTAGAATAATTTTAGCAAAGGCTAGGTAATCAAAACTTCATTGGTGAGTGCTGAGTAAGTTACATGGGTTGGTTTATGATTGCCTGTTATATCAGTTTGCATATTTGTTGCAGCCTTGAGTAAATTTCAGGATCCAATTCATGTCTGGTCTCAATATTTCCTTCATCTAGATATCCCTTGAACTAACTCAGTTCTGAGATTATTCTCCCTATGTCAGGATCAACAATGACTAATACCCCATTGTCAGTAGCTCCCTCTAGGGAGCCCAATCTGTTTTTCTTGGAAACCAAAACTTATGTTTAAGATTTTTATTTTTGGGGGGGAGGCGAGCTCTCAAGTTGTTATTATAGGAAGCATGGTGCCATGCAGGTAGACATGATCCTGGAGAGGTAGCTGAGAGTTCTACATCTGCATTATCAGGGGCCAGAAGTGACAGTTACCCACTGGGTTTGAGTTGTGGTTCTGAAGCCTCAAAGCCCCACCCCTAGAGACACACTTTCTTCAACAGGGCAACACTTAACTTCAACAAGACCATACTTCCGAATAGTAGCACTGTTTATAGGCCTATGGGGTGCAGTTTGATTCAACCCACCACAGAGGGAAATCTTTGAAACTCGAACAAATCAAATCTTTCTTTCACTGTGCTGCTCTGTAAAATATTGGGTCATAGTGATAAAAAAAATCTGGCACATATGCACAGAATGTTGCATTTTATTTCTTCAATATTATCCTTAGTAATCTTGCAGAAAGCTATATTATCCTCTGCAATGCAAAAATAAAAGAAGCTATGATGGATTAAATATGACAGTGCTTGCAACCTTTTTTATTTCTGATACTTTACCTATCACAAAAATCAAATATTAGGATGCTTTAGGAAGTCTTATAAAAAGTCAATGTATCCTCATTAATCTTTCTGCAAATTGTAGTCCCAGAGCTGGGTAGTACACAAAGGGGCTTCCCCTTCTCTGAGGACAAGTGGAGGTGGTAATGGCTCCCCATTTCCTCATGGCTCACCAGAGTTTTGTGAGTGTGGGACTGAGAGGAGAGAAGTGAGGGGTGTGGTGACTGGGACATAAAGTGAATAAATAAACACATTAAAAAATAAGTCAGTGCATCCTCAGTAGAGTAAAATGCTCTTTAGCAACTTTCCACAAATATATGAGAAGGATGACAAAAGCAAAGCAACCACAGCTTCCTAGACTAGAGACTAATGCCAGAGTGATATATACCTGAAAGAGGACACTGGCAGCTTCTACATAGATTACCTGAATCTAATCACAGTAATGCTATATATAACTACAGTGGTTCTATAATGCCTAAAATATACGCCACTAATTTATCACCTCTGCCTTGATAAACTGATACAATAACGTCAAGAACATTTAAAAAAATACTGACACCTACTACATCTAATCAACATTAATTGAAACATTTAGGTAAATTAACAAAACTAGCTTTAATTAAAATGCAAATGATGTCAACATCAGCAGAATGTAGAATGTTCAGTGGCTCACAAAGACATAAATAAGAAAATATGCCTTCACAAAAGCTAAGGATATTAGGCTTGAAAAAAAAACTGAATTTGTTTCTGCCTAGCATGCATAAAGCTCTGAGGTCATCTCATAGCAACAGGTAAGACAAGAATGGTAGCAACTGACTGTAACCCAGTACTGCAAGGGTATAGGTAGGAAGACAAGAAATCCTTACTGTTTAAGGAGTTAAAGAAAAGCCTGGAAAAAACAGGACTATGTACCACATGAATAATAATAACAATGTTATTAAATGATTGTATTTGACTGTAACACAATTCATTTTCTAGATCATTCTTTACTCACTTTCAGGCAAGCTAAACATGTAAAGAGAATTTTTTCCTATAGGCTAAATAGAAGAAAGTACATCCAGCTTGCACGGATGCCCATACTAGGTACTCTTTGGTCAAACCTTGTAGCAAATACCATTGTCCAGACTATAGAACAGTACCCTTAGGCTCCTATAAAGCAAGTCTCAAATCTAAGTTCATTTTAAACCTCAGTCTAAAAACAACTTTCTGACAGTTTATCTACTGCTACAACTCTAGTTTCTAGACTTTCCTTTGTGCCAAGTTAACTCTAGTAGCTGAACAATATACAATATGCATATTCCACAGTAATCTCAGTCACCAAATGAGCCCCAGTTCTTAGACCAATCTATGTTTCTGAACTCAGTGCCTTTCAAACAAGAAATCATCTCCAATATTCTCATACTAGCAACATTCAGGCCATCCAAGCATAATGCCAATTCTTAGAGCACCAGGCACCAAAGAAGCTCCTCTATGGATAAAAATCCATCAAGGTCCAGCCAGGAATAAGTCAGGTCTACATTCTATGAATCATTTTTCTCATCCCTGTGATGAGACAACCTGTCAAAGAGCACTTAAGGAGAGAAGGATTTATTTTGAGTCATCCCCACTCCAAAACAGCACAGTTTGTTATGGATGGCATATTCAAAATCATGAGTAGGAAATATTTTACATTAAAACCATAGATGTTTTAAGCTTCCTGGCTATTCCAATGTTATGTCAATGTTCTTCTCAAATGCAGGACTGCACACACACACACACACACACACACACACACACACACACACACACATTGGCTTAAAACAAACCACTGCCAGGAAGGTCCTTATAGTTGACCCTACAACTTTTTCCTTCTATCCATGTTTCACAACCACCCAGGCCTGTCTTTGTACACTTCACTTTTAATTCATAAAACAATATACTACAATCTATTCTCTGTAACAGGTCCCAAGGCCAGCACTAAGATCCAAGTCCTAGTCCTATACCCAGACCTCAGAAACACATAGCTCCCAAAGCTGCTATTACCTGGCCACATTCAATGTCTATAGACTCCATGCTGGTGTACATAATTCTTGGCTGTAGCCTATCCCTGATCTAATGTAAATTTAAACAATAGGCTACTACTGCTTGCAGAAAGACCACTATAGTACTATCTCATGATACATGCATGCTCTATAAGACTCAGGGTCTACGTTTACTCCATTGAGTCTCATTGTCAATTAATGGACCCAGATTCTTGTTGTGGTAATTATTTAAAACTGGTCTCTGGTTCATCCGACTATCTAAGCTGCAGTGGCTCTTCCTAATCCAGCTGCCATGTTTCTCGGCCTGAGGCCATGTGCATGCTGCAGCTAGAACTGGCCCACCAGAAACAACAGCCCTGCCACCCACTAGATGCCAGCATGAGAGATGGCTCTGCCAATCTTCCTCGCTGTCTCCGCAAGACAGGACATTGCCCAGACCATTCTGCCATCCATTCAGGCCCAGTAAGAGAATGAAACTCTAATTCTTATAAACTAATCAAAGGCTTTATATGTTTGATAATGATTAATAACAAGATGCCCATACAAAGAGAGTTGTATCCCAATTAGCTAACCTAATTATAAGTTTACAAGTTGTTCCCCACGACTACTCTCCATACCTGTGTGGTTCTTTATCCTCCTACATCTCTGCCCTCTCTAGCTCCTCCTCTTCCTTTTTTCTCTTCCTCTCCCAACTGCACCTCTTTAGCTCCTCCTACAGATTCTATCATCATCCTAAAAAGGGAGGGTTCATGCATCAATCATGGGTTACAAACTATTACTAAGTTGTCTCAGACAGCAAAAAAAAAAAAAAAAAAAAAAAGACAGTTTTTGCTTGTTTTACCTGGAGAAGACCTCCAAGACATAAGCCATGAATTCAAGCTTCTAGTACATCTTCACTATAATAGAGGATTGACATTCATTATCAAAGGTAATAGTGGTTCTAGATATTTTTTTATGATCCAAGGTCCTGACTCATTCCACATGTTCAATATACTTCAGGCAATATTCTACCATAAGGATAGTACAATCTTCTATTTACTTAAATGACTACAGAGTCATTATATGTGAGTAACTCATTATAAAGGCCACTCTTGGACTAAAATAGAGTCATTTCAAGGACTTGGAAATAGGCTGCCTGATGAGGAACTTTTAGTACACTTAGTGTTCAAAGGTTGGAATTCATACTACACCTTCAAATGTGAATAACCTAGTGCAAATTAATCACAAAAATAACATAATTAACTAACACTATCTCTTAGTGAACACAATATTTTACCAACAGTGGACTTCAAAGAAAGGAAACTTTACAAACTATCTGACAAAAGCTCAAAGTAATTATTTTAAGGAAGATAAGAACTCTTTCAAAAGTTCTGAAAAAATAGTATAATGGAAAAGAGAAATAGTATATGACCAAATGAGAAGTGTAACAAAAATTTGAATTATTTTTCTAGTTAAATACATTTTATATTACAAAATAAAATTAATAAAAGTATAGTGAATAATATTAAAAGTATAATAAATTACATTAGTAACAAAATGATCAAAGAGAAGCAATAATATTTGAATTTTAATACATAATATTTGAAGATAAAGTTAGAGAAAAATTAAGTAAAACATATACATAAAGGAATGAAAACTCCTCTGGATTGAGTGGATATCACCTAAAAAACAAGTTGCAGAACTCAGGTTGCAAAAATTCATAAAGAGGAAAAAGGGCCAAAAGCGTAAGATGCTTGTAAAAACAGCAAAATTCTGCAAAAATTACAAAATTCTAGCGAAACAATCAAAAGTTTCATTAGATTGATTAAGCACCAGTAAACAAAGATATAGTAGAATTTTTCTGTCAAAAACCAAGTACAATTTTATTGTCCATTGCCTTCAGAAGAACATAAATACCATGTAAGAGGTATTCAATAAGGATATAGGTCCTTAGCATGAACTTTACAAGCCAAGAATGGATGGGATGATAAAGTCAAAACAATGATGGGAAACAATCACCAACTAAAAGCACCAATACAGCAAAACCATGCTTCTGAAATGAAGGACACATGAAATTTTTGAAATGAGCAGAAGATAAAGTGGATCATTACCTCAGGATCCATCACAAAAGAAATAGCACAAGGAATTTGCTTAGCTGAAAAAGGGGGTGTAAAGTAGGAAGACAAAAATATAAGAAATTACAACATAGGCTGGAGAAATTGTTAACCTCTCTTAATGCTCTTCTATGGGACTACAGTTTGGTTCTTATCAGCTACCTTGTATGGTTCATAGATTATCTTTAACCCCAGATTCAGAGGGGTCTGACACTTCTAATTCCATAGGTAGAGAAGACTAGTAGCACATACATAAAGAAACACACACATACACCTACACCTACACCTACACATACACATACACACACACACACACACACACACACATACACACACACATACACATCACAAGTATACACACATGAAGGTAAGAATGCATCTTTATTTAAAAAGAAATGTGCAACACTACACAAGGAGATTATATATTAAAATAAGATTGCTCTATTTTTATTATAATAGTACATGAATAATGTCATTACTATAAGTAAAACAAAAATGTTAAAAATAATAGTAATATGGTAATTTGTTAGGGGATATGTAATACAAGTTGAAATAATCGTTATAAATTTTTAAAATTCTATTATTTATGGAATAAGTCAACTATTATCTAATATTATTTGACATTTGTTGGAATAGACTATAACTACAAGAAACTATTTATATGCTTCTTGGTAATCACAAATCTAAGGCTACAGTAGAAAAATAAAAAGGTAAGCAAATGAATGAGATTGCTAAGCAAAAATCATTTAATTACATGAGAAAAAAAGAGGGGATGAAAGATTGCAACATCCAGAAAAATTCTTTTCATCCTGCAGTTATTTGAATGTACTAAATAAAACAATGCCTATGTCTGACACATTTTGAAAGCAAGAGGCCATGAATTTGAAAAAGACAAGGCAGGGCATATGGAAGGGCATAGAGAGAGGAAAGAGAAGAGGAAGCTATGTAATTATATTATAATGTGAGACAATAAAACAAATCCTGATAATATATACTATAAAAATAAGCTAATTACTTACATATATGCAGAGATACCTTAAAATAGATGTTTTGTATTATCTTCTTGAGTAATTTTAAATGTACAACAAAATGATAATATATCTCAGAAAAGTTATACAATTTTTTAAAAAAAATATCACATTGTATAATAATAGTGGAAAAGATAAAAATAAATTTAAAAGACAAAAGTCTTTTGTGTCACGAATTAGCTTAAAATATTTCACTAAGCACAATTTCAGCAAGAGGTAAAATGTTAATAGAATAATTGAATATATCTGGATGACTAAAACACCAAGTTTAAGTAACATCCTTAGACATTTGAAGCAGAAATTAGGTGACATTGTCTAGAACTGTTGACTGGAGGAAGCCTGAGAGGATTCCTGGGACAACTTGAGAAATGCCAGGTAGAGGGTTCATTTAAATTATCCACAACATTAAACAACTATCAGACTGGTTTTGAATGACTATACAGCAGTGGGATGGGATTTATGAAACAATTGCCTAGAAATCAGACGTTATTTTCTATTTGAACTAAGCATCATCTATTCTCAACACGATTGCCTCAGAAATGATAAGAGGCCAAGTTCTGTTCTACCTGCTCAGTGGTCATTATATTGCTTGCCAACAACATGTTTCAGAATCTCTTGTAGTTCTTCTGCATAACCTTGCCAATCATATTTCCCTTTCTTGATCGTGACACTGAAGAAAAGCAATAGTAAACCTAATTCATTCCACATGACTTCTCTGTTTTTCCTTCCACCCCCTAAATCTGTCTAGTATTCATCTAACCATTATATATATATATAATAAATTTACCTGAACAGAACAAATTAATGATGATACGGAACTAAACACTTTGAGACTGATCATTCACATTCTAATTTTTTTAATCATGGGTTTGGCTTTAGTACATGTAATTCAGGGTGTTTTATCTCAGTTCCCAGGCATATGGCAGAGCACTCAATATGGAAACCCAGATGCATTGGAAACCTGTGATGAGGGGAAGGAAGGAAGGAGCAGGTTTGGTGCCAGCCCTCTGTCTCCTTCAATAGCTTGAACAGATGCTGAGGAGATATATAGAGTCTATACATGCTAGATAAGAGGACTGGGGCAGATAATTTAAATTGCCATTATAAACTGTGATAGCTTGTCTCTCTGGGAGATAAGAACTATGTTCAGAGGTTTAATGGTCATTTGAGTCCTATCCTTAGAGTCTCAGTCACTTGGGATGGATGACACATCTGGTCTTAGACAGATAACTCAAGGATCAAGACAAGGATATAAGGATATAATAAAAATCTACTTGACTACATGGTATAAAAATATTTTTCTGGATCTCAGGCAATCACATCGAATCTTTAGTTTGAACTAATTTGTTAGGGTATTCTGAGGAATGATTTAATACTTAGCATCTTATTTTACATTATCTAGCATAGTACCTTGGCAAAAATAATAAGGTGTGTGTGTGTGTGTGTATGTGTGTGTGTGTGTGTGTGTGTGTGTGTGTGTGTGTGTGTGTTTTACAGATTAGTTGGAGTTAGTGCCTTCAGAGGAAGATAATGGAATCATGTTCAGGTCCATCGCTATAGAATTATGCTCAGATTACAGGCACTTTTATTCTCTGTTACAATGCAGATCCAGAAGCTAAATTTTAATTGAAACTGTTGTACTGTCTTCCAAACACATTCTGCCAGCACTATACAATCTTTAATCTAAAGCTCAGGCTTCTTAACTACCAGCAACCAGTATGTGAACAGACTTTGGAAACTTGGGCTTCGCTTTTCATCTTAACACTGGCCAGCTGTATGAAACTGAGAAATTTAGTAGACATATCGGTGGCATTATTAAAGTACTTACAAAATGAAATCAGCACTTATATTCTATTTAATTTCTCTCATTTCTGTTGAATAAATCTTTTATCTCTTGATCAAAGCTCACTTGTCCTAGGCACATAGCTAACTCTTCTTTGTCATGAAGGCTATTTCATTAAAAAAAAAAATGTAGTTACTGTCAGCGACATGTGTAACTCAAATGAAATTCAGAGATGAAGCCTTCTTTCCATGGAATATTTGATTCTGTAGAAGGCATGAGTGCTCACAAATATGCACTGGAGAAATCAGGACTGTTAATGATACATATTTGCCACATCGAAGCAGGAAGTGTATACTGTTTTTCAATCTAGAAGGATGGAAGAGGGTATTGTTAATGATCTGATGACTTTGCTATCTGTACTGCCAGATCTCACTCAAATATCCCAGAATGTTTCTTTCCCTCCTGCCCCTCACTCTAGACCTTATCTTTAGCTTTGTTTCTCAGTCAGTACAACCCATCCTTAGAAAGATACTATATATACTTTACAGCCCAAATGGCCTCTACACACTCTGTTTGACTAAGAACATTCCAGATCCTTCCCTAGGGCCTTAAGTTAGTACATATAGCCATCTTCTTGGAAAAAAGACATGTACTTTGAGTTTAGTTTCAATGTAATCTTGCCTACATGTGCATTCAGAATTGTATAATACCAGGGAGCCTTTTTCAACTATCTTTTAAAATATGTATACAATAAAACTCTTGGTGTTATACTCTTCAGAAGTTTGAACTAGTGCTGTCTAAGTAGTCCTAATATGAATTTTCCTTTTTGTTTCATGTTGTTAATTTTCCTACCAATCATGATGCTTGAAGTATTCCACCTGCCCCACCATATACACAATATCTCAATGTGCATTAAAAACAATTAATCAAAGACATAGATACATTGTGTTGTGGTTTGAGTAAAATGGTCCCCAGAGGCACATAGGAGGTGGCAGTATTAGGAACCTTGTTGGACCGGGTACTACCTTGCTGGAGAAAGCATGTCACTGGGCTTTGAGGTTTAAGATACTCAAATCATGTCCACTGTCACCCTCTCTCCCTGCTGCCTGCCAATCTAGATGTAAAACAAAGCTACCTTTCCAGCACCACGTCTGTCTGCATGTTGTCATGACTAGCATTGCATTAATGAACTAAACCTCTGAACCATAAGCTAACACCATTAAATAGTTTCCTTTATAAGAGTTTCTATGATCATGGTGGCTCTTCACAGTAATAAAAACCCTAACTAAGACACTTGCATGTCATTAGAGAGTATCTAATGCAGACATCGTATAGGAAGATTAAAATATGAAAAATATGAGTGAATATGGGTTGGAGTAGGGTGGCCTGGATAGAGTTGTCAGAGGAGGTTTCACTGATGAAAAATAGTTTTCTGGGAATTTGAAAACACACACACATGCACGCACACACACACACACACACACACACACACACACACACACACGGGAGAGAGACACACAGAAAAAGACAAACAAAGAGACAGAGATGCAGAGAGACAGAGACAGTGAGAGAGAAAGAGGTGTCCTTCAGAAAATAAAATGATGTCATGACTAGAAAATAATGAGTCAAGAAACAAACGTGATCGAGACACTTGGTAAAGGGTCACTGGAGAGATGTTAAAACATGGAAATAGTATGATCTGGGCTACACTTTAGAAGCAGAATAATTGATGTTAGATAGTAAGGTCTGTATGCAAGGTAGAGTCAGGAAGAAATGTGATGAGACTATTTGGCAACCTAATGCTGTTTTCTTGCTAAGAGATAATGATAGCTAGTAGCATTTGAAAGTTAAACATATAATGTAATATTTCATATCTCTAACTGAATAAATAGTGTACAAATGAAATTAAGAATTCTTACATGAACAATCTGGGAGGTTTAATTTTGAAAACGTGTCCTATAAATCTATTAAATAAGAGCCACATCTTGTATGGATGCTCACAATAAGAGTTTTAACAGGAGTCACCTGCTTTTTTAAACCATTGTGCATCCTGTTCTTAACACTTAACAATTAATTTTCCATATTACCTAAGCAAGAGAAGAAACACACTTCAACCTTTTACAGTTATATGATGGTTATGTGCCTTAACCTTGTATAACCCTGACTTTCAGCATCATGAGTTATCTGAAGTGTAGAGGCTATCTAATTGTTCCCAGAATGTGAATGTTTGAAAGGATTAAAATGCAGCCATTTTAGGATTATTTAGACGATAAATGCACTATCTCACTCAATTACTATCTCACTATCTATACAAAGGGATGGCATAGTCAAAATGAGGAACACAATCTTCCATATTTAAAATTCGGGATTTATTTTTTAGATGCCACAAATAAGACCTGACCTACAATAGGGTTTCTTGTATATCTCTTTAAGAATAAAAGACACACTTTCAGACAGCAGAATATTTCTTTATTTAAGAGTCATTCATTTGAATTTTGATACTGATTCTGGAATAACATAAGTTAGAGCCTAAGTTAGAAAACTGTCTGACAATAAAAAAGGTCTATTTGGGAAGGTAACATTTTTTTTTTCTTCAAATGAAATGTATATAGTCATAGTGGTGCCTTATTAGCACACATACAAAGAAAATAATTCGGGCTTGAGATTGTAGAGATTATTCAAATGACTATATTTCAGTACCTTGTATATCTTATTTTGTTATAGAAAATATTTCCCTCCAAGATTTTTAATCAGTTATTAAAGTGCTTTTATGGTTCCTTTAACTTATCATTTGCTGTAACAGAAAATTTACACCACCCACTTCTCCTTGAAAGCAGTTCTGCAATGTTTTAAATAAAATTTTATATACTCAATTAGTGAGTTCATTATGTTGTGTCAGCAATAGGTAAACTCATCTAAAAAGTTTCAATAAAAATCATATCATGTAGCAGACTTCACAGCTATTTATTGGTTAATACCATGCTTTTAGGTTTTAACTCAGAATTAATTCATATCAATTTTATGAACTTCACATTTACTTAAGGGTATTATGTAGAGGACTTTTAATCTAGCAGCATGATTGCTTGTAGCCAAGAATCATATCCAAAGACCTAACTCTGTGTGATTCACCTGGAAGTCTAGAATGTGGGCCAAAGAAAGATAAGTAGAACATATGGGTAGAAATGGTTCAGAGAAGGGAACATGTATACTGCAGGTGACACTGTCAAACAGTTGAGCTTACCTATGTCACTCACAGAACACTACTGCTGGCCATCTCAGTCTTAGCCTTCATACATCCTACTCACATTCATGGGTGTCTTGCATTCAATTCAACCTGACTGCACATGGCCTTTCTCTTACTCGTGACTCTGAAATCCTGGTACAATTCAATATAATCCTGTAGCTCTTGTATTCTATTTGCTCACAAAATGAGCAGCACATAATGGCCTAGCTTATCATACTAGGTTGTGAAGTAATTACTAGGACACCCAGAACCAGAAAAGGAATTAAATAAGCAGATATTTGAATAAGATACCCAAAGGAACTAGATTTACTACCAAAATGGGGATTCGAGATTGACTCAAGTAGCTTTTTATGCTACAGGGAAAAGTTTACAAAGATAGTAACACTGCGTTTCTTCATTACTGTGGGTACCTCAATTATTCTTTTTCCCAAATGGCATCTAGTGTACATTTTAGGTGACATGTACCCATTTTAATGAAACCCAACCACTTATTTTTAAACTAGAATGTCAGTACCAGTGAAGATAATTATGTAGTACTAAAACCTCTTGTAGTTAAAGCTAAATATGCTACCTGTTGGTTGAGTCATATAAAATGAGGTTTGAGAGACAGTCCACATAAACTTAAATAGATAGATCAATTAATGAGCCTGATTCTTCTCTAAAAGTGGTGAGTCACCATTGCAAGCTTTCAGTTAGCCCAGGAGAAAAAGTGATGTGCATATTAAGAGTTCTTTCTGTAGCTGCAATGTGTTAAGTGGATTGGAAGTGGATCAGAGTAAATGATAGACTATAAAGTAGATTTTATAACAATCAAGATAGCTTGTACTAGTCTGGTGGCAGGATATTTAAGGACTGAATCAAATTAAGAAATATGTAAGAATAAATTAACTGAACATGGAAATATATTGTAAGTAGTAGGTGACACACAAGAAGAAAAATAAGATGTTTAAAATTTTTGACATAAAACATTTAGCTGAATGGAATGGTGTTTATTAATGAGTAAGTAGAACAAAAATAGATTTGTGATAATTATTTTAAATGCACCAAGTTTAATATGATATACTTGCAGTCACCTGGGGACATCTAATATTTTGACTCAGAAAATATACCAATGCTGGAAATTTTAAAAATTAGATACACTTGAGTAATGATTGGAGCTTTTTAAATTGGACCATCTGGACAGATGCCATAAAAGAGAGACAAAAGAAACCTTAAAGAACTGGAGACAAAATCTTATGAGGTAATGATATTTACCATTAGTTCAAATCCCCTAGATTAAGTTCAAATAGAATCCAATTTGTGTTATCTGACTACAGAATGGCAACAGATGACACTTGAAGAGTAAGTCTTTGAGACTTTGAGATAAAATGTTATTTATCACTTAATAACTATTTTCCTAAGGATAATTTAGTTTGGGCTTTAGTATTCCCATAGAACAAATGAAGTTAAAAATTTCTAAAAGCTATGTAGAACTCTCTATATAACTTATTATAAAAAAGTAATTTATCTTTCTAAAGCAAAGGTACTATATTTGAGATATGAGAGAAGTTTTTAACAAATAGTATCTTCTATAAAGCAGCTCATTTATCTTAGAAATAACAAAATAATAATTATCTTTCTGAAAATTTAACAATTAACTGAAATAAATAAATATGTAAATGTAATATTTATTATAACCCAGAATCATTGAAAATATTTGAAAATGCTATATATTCAGTATTTAAAAGTCTCCAGAGATTAAAGATGCTTCAAATATAAAATATGAAAAGATTATTTAAAAACATTATTTGTTATTTCAATTAATAAACAATGTTAAATCAACTTTTTATGCTAACAGTTATAGAGCTTGAGAGATAGTTCCACTGTTAAGAGGTCTTACTGATCGTGCAGATGACCCAATTTTTGTTCCCAACTACAACATGCAAGCTCTCAGCTATCATTAACTCCACTTGCAGGGCACATGATACCATCTATAGGCATTTGTATGCACTTGATCTAATTCAGACACACACAATACACACACAGACACAAACACACACAAATAAATAAATAAATATCAATGAAATTTTCTTATTATACTGTTTTTAAGATGATACAATCTAGCTATTCTTGGTCACCTTTACTTGATCATATTATGAATGTATCTCATACCTGGATTTTACTTCTTGAATAAAAGCAACTAAGCTTTTATCTGGGGAATGACTTAGAAGATACTAAATATTAACAAAGAGAAAACATTTGCATATTTTATTTGTAACTGTGTTTAAAACTAAAACTCCTTGAAGGTGAAAAATGGCTTTTGCTTTCTTACAAAATTTCCATCTCCAAAGACTTCTCCTAGCCTGTAAGGTCCTCAGAGCTGCTTGATACTTAATAAAAGTCCATTATGACTTAACATAGCAGAAATACTTCAAAGCAATTTGCTGAACACATGTTACTTTATTTCATTAAATATTCATGCTTTATAACACAGTTCTGATATTTGAAATTCAGTTTTGCTGATTTTTTTTCCTGAGGAAGCATATAGTGTGGAAGTAGGAGAGAATTCAACTGAAAATAGAAAACAGTGCTTTTTGTCTGAAAGCAATATATTCAAAAGTAATAATTATATTATCATGAGAATGGTATCCTGAAGTAGATACCATGAGCAAGACATCAAAGAATTTATTAAATGAAAATGCATTGAGGGCTGCAAGGAAATGGCATAATAATGTGCTTGCCCTGCATGCAAAAAGGAAATCATTGAATTTGATCCCCAGCATATATATATATATATATATATATATATATATGCTGTGCCAGCTGTGATAGCATACTCATAATACAAGATACAAGAGCTGGCCAATCAGAATTAGGAGGTTAGGAAGAAAGATTGCTTGGGTCACGGCTAGCCATCTTTACCTTCATGAGTTTCAGAGAAGAGTTAAAGCATGTTTCAACAACATCAACACAGAGAAGAGAAGGACGAAGGGGATGGTGATCTGTGCTTGAAGAATATCACAGGGGTTTTGTGTGTATGGGTGTATGTGTTTCTATGTGTATGTGTGTGTTCTCTGTAGGCATATTCAAATTCACCTACCTCTGTGCATGTGTACACAAACACACAGACATGAAGTTTAAAAAAACTCATCAAATCATCATGTACAGTAATATTGAAGAGCAAACATAATTGCTACCCTCTTCACACAGTTAGTTTCTTCACAGTGACCAATCAGCTATGAAAAGCAGTAGATTTCAGCATGTTCATGCACCACTCAGATCACAGCTGTGTTAAATTACCTTTACTTTAGAATGACTAAGGATTTGCAGTTTGATTATGCAAGTCACAGTTCTCCAAATTCTAAGACTGTCTGTTAGTATAGAATACTTAGTGAAGTTTTCTATTATTTTTGTTTGTTTGATTGATTTGTTGTTTTATTTGTTTTATTGCTGCTGTTTTGATTTGGTCTTACTTGGATATTCTTTGGTTGGTTAGTTATTTTTTGCACACAAGATGGTTCTTCCGTGCAATAGTATTCTGTCAAAAAAATAAGTAATTAGGAAATGAGTAGGATGACTCACTTGAGAGTTGCTAAATGTATTTGTCCATTATCTATCTCTATAACAAATTGCTTAAAATATGTACATATGAAGAAAAAGTGTTTAAGGGTCTGGAGAGGTAACTTGGTGGTTAAAAGCATTAGCTGTTTTTAAAAAGGTCCCAGCACCCAAATGGCAGCTCACAACCATCTGTAACTTCAATTCCAAGAAATCTGGTGTCTTCTTGTCTTCAACGACACTAGGCAGACATACATACATCAGGCAAAGCACTCATACACATAAAATTAAAAATATGTAGCATTTTGAAAATAAAACCTTATTTATTTGTTTTACAGTTTTGTAAGTCAAATGTCTAAGATTTATGTCCCGTTTGTTCAGTGCATGGGGAGATGCCTTGGTTGTATCTCAAGAAGCACACAGAATCATCGTAGAATTGACTGTGACATAGTGACATAGATAAAGACAGAGAAGATATTTATTATTTTTACATTATTGATGTATTTCTTGCTTCTGTGTGTGTGCTCCAAGTGTATACAGTTCTCTTGGCAACCAGAAGAGAGTATTAGATGCTCTGATTCTGGAGTTACAGATGGTTGTGAGCCACCATGTATGAGTGGGAACTGAAACTGAGTTCTCTGGAAGAACAGCCAGTGCTTTGAACTGCTTCAGAGAAACTCTATCCACCATAGAAAGAAATATTTAGGACCATGTGAGAATTGCCTTAGTTCCTCCCAAAGGCAGCACTTTCAAAGACCTAATTAATATTCACCTTTTGCATAGAAAAGTTGCTGCAGTTTATCTCATCATTTCATGGGCCTCCACTTCCTACACAGTTACCTGAAATGGGCAAGTTGTATTCAAATTACAGTATCAAATTTTTATTTCATATACTTTAAAGGCCCCACATGTGTTCAAATATATTTTCAATTAAATATTTCCCACAATTCTTTATCAAATAGAAAAACATTGAAATAATCTCTACTACATTTTTATAAAGGACAAGATCAAGAAAATGCTGTCAATGTTTTTAGTTTGCGACTGGTCTTCTCTATTGTATTTATTCTACATCATGAGTAATCTGACTCAGATTTCTCTGAGTACTAGACACTACCACAAAGCCCTAAGCCTCCCCAAACTTTATTTGCATTAGATTCTCTGAGACTACACTAATGTAGAGATTAGAATGTTCTGAACTTCATTTTTTTTTTTTTAGATTTTTAGTTTGTTTTGGTTTTCTACCTATATTTCTTTCTATTTAAAAAATGCATTTGGTGATCTCATTTAGGCCACATTTATTTTTTAACCTGTTTTTTTATTTATTCTGATCTTATTAATAGATCTGGTCAGAAGCAATACAATTGTGTATTTATTCATGTCTCCTGTACCACTGGAGTAGGAAGAAGGAGATTAGACTAATAAGTCTGATGCTAACTTCCTACTTCTTTATTCTCAAGTGTCTACTACAAGTCTCCCTATGGAAGACTCCTTTGACTTTCTACAGGCCTCGTGGAATTCAGCTGGTATTTTGGTTAGGATACTAAATGTATAGAATTATCTTTTAAGTAAATCCTACCACTGTGGTTCTCAACCTTCCTAATGCTGCAACATTTTAATAAAGTTCTTCGTGTTTTGATGTCCCAACCATCAAATTATTTTCTTGCTACTTCATAACTGTAAATTTATCACTATTAGGAATTGTAATCTAAATATCTGATATGCAGGATACATGTCATGACCCACAGATTTTGAACTACTGATTCAAAGCGAGCCTAAAGATCAACCTTCTTAGAAAATACATTATGTTTCTCCTGTATTCCAACCTATTATTGTGTGAGTATCACACCTTCTGTAATGTTAACTAAAAGATGTGACTAAAATTTCAATAGAAAAGTATTCTTAAATTATTCTCATGGAAATGAAAGTAGAGCTAAATCAGTAAATCACTCAGACAAACACAGCACTTAATTTGTAAATCCAATTTTCTAAAATAAATACTGTATAATCTATGACTGCTTAGTGAACTGGATTCTAGTCCCACTGAAGTCACTAAAAAATAAAATAAAATAACAACTCATCTTCTCAACTCTTTACCTTCTAACCAGATTGGCAAATATGTGTATATTGGCAAAAATATCTTGAGATTCATATGCAAAATGCTACCTTTATAAGTTTGACATATGTCTGTAGCATGAACAACTTAACATTAAGCTATAATCATATTTTCCTTTCTACTGCTTTTTATAAATGTTTCTCACTTTCTTAAAAAATGGATAAGAGATTATCATGTGTGAAGGTAACACAGTAATTAAATTAACAGCTCTCATAGTAGTTGCCATGTACATGGTAGCTGCAGATGTACCTATCAAAACAGAATTCATCAGCACAAGATCTAACATTGAATCGTAAGCAAGCATGTATCAACAAAGCATGGTAGAGTCAAATATGAAAGCCAGAAATAAATGACAAACTTCAAAAATAAAATTAAAAGTCTGGCACAAGATAACAACATAATCAGTAATCAGAGAAATAGAGAAACAACAGGGATGCCTTTACAGAAAAAATTGATGGGTCTCATTAGGCTTCATCCTGCTAAAACTCAGAACTGGTGTAGTTAAGCCTTTTGCAAGCTTAATAAGAGTAAATTACCTCAAAGAATTCATTAGCGCTGTGTTCCTTTTAATCCAGATATCTATTTTTTTGTCAGTGCGTGTGTGTGTGTGTGTGTGTGTGTGTGTTTTAGGAGAGTTAATAGTACTGTTACACATTTATCACTTTCTTTTTTTATAGGCCAGTCAATATATTTATTTTATATAATTTATTTATTTTTTCAAATTGTAATTTATACTCATTCACACAGGAGTTATAAACACAAAAAGGCAGGACATGGGGAAGGGGATGAGACTGGAGCGTGGGTGTTCAGGGGGAATACAGATATCTATAAGCTATTGTAGACAGGCAGTTTTTGGGACAATTTACTAGCCTGAGTAGTCATAGACCTTATAAGTAGGTAGCCTTGGCAGAAAATACCAACTTAGATAAGGACAAGTGAATCATAGGCAGAGCCATAGCGACCTGTCCCCTGAACCCTTACCCAGACGATACCCTGTTCTGAAACATTTATCACTTTCTATAAACCACCACTAGGAAAAAATATATAAGCAGGACATCCTTTTCTACCAAGTTCATAGCAATATCTCATAGTTAACATCATAGGATTTTTACATTTAATTTGCTTTATAATATATTCTTTGTGAGTTAAGTGATAGCTTTAATTTAGATCCTGTTCAATCCTTAACACTGTAAGTGATGCATCCCAATATGTTTTATATAATTTCAGTGTCTGTTTTCTTGAATTTGGAAATTCAACATCTTTTCTATAGAATAACTCTTCTCAACAGCAACAGTACCAACTGCCAAATATCCTTCCTCAATTAGAAATATATCCAACATTCTAGGAGCTTATGAAGATGAAACATGGCATATGAAAATAGTACACTTAAAACAAAAATAATGTCGCCTCAGAAAATCCTATCTTTAAAAGTGCCCCAATAATATCTGGAAACACATTTCTATCATAAACTACTTACACAATTAACAATATTTATTAGTTGGTAATACATTTTCTAAAAGTTATTTTTCCAAATTATTAAAACCAGCATCTTTAGCTTAGCTAAACTGTAGTTTCTAGACAATTAATGGTTTGTCATACTTTTTATACTAGGATGAATCAATAAGCATTAAAAATGTAGGCTACCATTTGCTTCTAGACTAGTTTTTTTATTAATTTATTATAAGGTAAAGGACTGTCTTTATGAGAATTCCAGGAGAATTGACCTCTTTAAACTATGGCCTGTGCTGGATCAGAACTCAATCCTAATGTGTTAAAATTAAAACCAACCCAATTGTATGATGTCCAAGAATCAGATCTTGGGATATGTAACAGGGAAGCTGAGTGGGTTATTCACTCATTGAGCATAGACAGTCCATAAGCCCTAATTACTACTTTCAGAATAAACAATGAAATTCAACCATTCTTCATAGTTAGCTTTAGTGATCACGTTTGGCTTAATAACATTTTGGTTTGAGTATGTCTTTCAAGGGTTTGAATAGTAACAACTTGTTCCTATTTTTCATAATTTATGAGGTAGGTTCTATTCACTGTATATTAAGTAGTCAAAAAGTTGCCCTAGCTAGGAATTAGTGTAGTTTTGTGGTACCCTAGTTAATTATTAAGAAAGGATTGGAATGAGCAAAGAAGACTGATTCTTCTCTACTCTCTGGCTTCTTGCCTCAGCCATATGATACATTCTTTTTGGATCACCCCCTCCCACCATGATGCCATCTGTCACATTGTCATGTAGCCAAGGGGCCTTCAGATGACTATGAATAAGTGAGACTACAGTTTCATGGGATATTTACCTCCAAAAGAAAAATAAAGTAAACCTATATTAATAAAACTCATTTCTTCATAAATAAATGTTTAGGCTCAAGTATTTTATTATCTAAATGGAAAAGGGACTCACCATATTTCAGGAAGTTAATAAACAACTTCCCTATCAAATATAGAACACACAGTGAGATACAACCAAGAGTCACAGAGTGAAAGTAGCAAAGCCAGGTTGAGAGCAAATAAATTAACTAGGAAGAATTGCTTAAATCTGTATCAGCAGTGGGCTTTCATAATACCATAGTCCAAAATGAAATGAATCTGTCTTAACACAGTTAATGCTAATAGAGGTCAGGTTTTATTCAAAGGATCAATGCCAGAATGCAGGGAATGAAAGGCCTAACAATTCCCAGAAATAAGACAGAATAAACAATTTTCTTTCTGATATACATCAATAACACAAGTCTTTTTTATTGGATATTTTATTTATTTACATTTCAGATGTCATCCATTTTCCCCACTTCCCCTCCCTAGATCCCCGTTATCCCATCCTCCCTCCTCCTTTTTGCTTTTATACCATTTTAATTACATGCAAGTATAAAGGTCAGTTCTAGGTTGAGGAACTAGCAACACAATAGATGGAAATAATCAAGAAACAAGCAATACAATAAACAACAATAGTCAGAGAACATGTAAAGCAATAAACAAAATTCCATGAACACTCCCGTGGTCACTGTTTCTAAGGGCTTATCAGAATGACCAAAATATCTGAGCCAACTTCCCTGTCCTAGCCCAAAGTCATTTTTATGTCCATAGCCTACTACTTTCTTCTAGCCTAAAATTAGATTCCTGTCTGGAATTACTTCTTTGTTATAGTCTAATATTTAGATTCTTGCCAAGCAGCTCATTTTCTTGTCCTTGGCCTATGTCATATTCTTACCAAGCAGCACAAAAAGCTCTCCATCTCTCCCTCTTTTTATTTCATTAGCAAGACTGAGCCTGTCTTAGGTCATTCTGACAAGAATGTCTTCCTTACCCATCATGGAATATGCATTATCAAAAGCAAAGCACTTCTGTCTTAGGTTGGTAAGGCTCTGTGCAGAAACTTAGAAACTTACCTGTCCTTGTTTTGCCAGCCTGTTAATTTAATAACTCTGTATTAGGATCCATTTTCAGTTTCAAGTCATGTACGTGAACATGGCTGCCAACATGTTTATGTTGTTAAAGTCAAGCTTTAACACGGTAGGCAGGAATAAAAGTATTCCCAAGACAAAAAGAGCTTACATGATCAAGCTATATATGCCATTCTAGAAGCTTGACCAAAATAGAAATACTGACCTCAAGCCATAGGCAATTTTACTAGCAGAATCTACTGCATCAACACTCATCAGAGCAGCATTCTTAAAATTCATCAGCTCACTATGTAACGTTAAAACATCCAGAAAGGTCTTAGAATTATGTCAAATATACTGCAAATGTCATTAAACTTTTTCCTAATTATAATGACTACCACTGTAAATTTTAGAACTAACATGAATACAATGGTACTTGGCATGAAACTGGAGATGGATCTTTACTCTTAAATTCTGAACCTTCTTCCAATAATCTGAATAAGATAAACAGCGTCATTCCATCCTTCCAAATGCCTATCTGAATTCTCTGATATATTCAACACATTAGTAACACACAGTTTTTTCTAAATGATTAACAAAAGTAGATGTCTTAACTTCTTATGTCAAAGCAATTGCACAAACAGTGATTCTAGCAATTAATGTAATTAAAACTGTTATACCAGCAGTAATTAAGCCCACTACCCTTTTGCTTCTGCTTAAAGCCTGACTCATTTTTCCTAGTACTTGCAAGCTACTTTTAGAATACCAAAGTTCTGTGGTACTCAGGGAAATAAAACAAAAGCTGGTTGATAGGCCTCTGTAACTGGCATGCCAGATTTCAAAACAGTAACACAATTAGAAGGTGTACAAACAATGCAATTTATATTAAATACTGTAGAAGAAACAAAAGTAATTTTAACTTGACAATTAAAAGAGCCTTAACACATGTGCTAATACCTGTTTAAAATCCAGATCCTGCCCCAACTTTATCTCTTGCAAACATAGCGTCATAGAGAACTTCAGCTAACTTCCAAATATGTCTCTGAAAATGTCCAGATCCTGCCTTCCAAATGAAGACTGTTATTTCCAATATTGGATTGATTTCAAGACCCGTCCATGATTGAGTCCAAATAACTGGTCACATTTAAGAACAATACAAGTGTCATTATATTATATAATTACATTTTAAAACTAGAATACCCACTCAGAAATATATTTGCTCTGTATGACAAGACTTTGTATTGCTAGTTCCTCAACCTAGAACTGACCTTTATACTTGCATGTAATTAAAATGGTATAAAAGCAAAAGGGAGGAGGGAGGATGGGATAGTAGAGATCTAGGGAGGGGAAATAGGGAAAATGGATGACATCTGAAATGTAAATAAATAAAATAGCCAATAAAAAAGACTTGTGTTATTGATGTATAAAAAGTACTTAGGAAGACAGGGAATCCTTCTGAAAAATATCTCAAGCAAAACAGAATTAAGAGAAAGCAAAGACTGATTGCAAGAAACCCGATGGAAGAGTTAGGGCAAAGACTGTAGGAGCTGAAGCAGTTTGCAGCTTCATAGGAAGAACAACAATATCAACCAATCAGAACCACCTCCCCCCCCAAAGCTCCCAAGGACTAAACTGTCAGCCAAAGAGTACACAGTGGGTACCAATGGCTCTGGTTGGATATGTAGCAGAGAATTGCCTAATCTAGCATCACTGGGAGGGGAGCCCATTCGTCCTATGGAGGCTTGATGATGGGGAATGCTAGGGTGCTGAGGTAGGAGTGGGTCAGCAGGTGGGGAACACCCTCAAAAAGGCATGGGGAGGGAGGAGAGGATAGGAGGCTTGTGGATGGGAAACTAGGAAGATGGATAACATTTGAAATGTAAATAAATGAAGTAAAAAAAGAAAGAAAAAAAGTTTGTTTCTCCAGGAAGAGTCTTTTGGAGAAAACAAAGTTATCAAGTAGAGATGGCTTCTATCTTTTTTATTGTTGAATAAAAGACATGAACACATATTTAAAAAAAAGAGACAGCAAAGAGGTTTCATGGCAGATTAATTTGAACTAAATAGCCAGGAAGATGTACACAAAATGTCACGGGGTGCTTATTCATAAAGAAAACTCAATAAACAGCAGAAGAATCTGCACCTAAATACCTACCTTAGTATAATACCCAAAGATATATATGTGTTCTATCAAGAGTAACAAAAGTTTTCTTTGTTAACTTACGAAATGTTTCAGGAGATGTGGCTCTTCCCTTTTAATGAAAAATAGCTAATATTAACAGAAAATCAGACTCAGTATGTTTTTAGCATTGCAACATATTATTTTCAGAATTTATAAGTAATGCCAAAAATCACTTAAGTAGCTTAAAATATCAACACATTTTTAAAATTTCAGAAGCCTACATCACATGGGCCACAGGATTGTTACAAACTTGAATTTAAATAGTCATTAACATCTATGCTTATTAGTCTGAGTGAAAAAAGAATAAACTCAATAATGGTCCTATTTTGCTTCTGGGTTATCAGATTATTATTTAGAAAATGATAAGGTGATATTTTAATAAAAGTTTGTAAAATGGATGGCCATTGAAGATCCTTCTCAATGTGGACATAGCAGTTGTCACTTCTAGTGGTTGGCTTTAATGTCCATATACAATCTCATTTTTGTAGCAAATTCATGAAGAGCAGATGCAGATGACTGATCTTTATTGGAACCCAGAGCTTGATAGAAGGGATAGGAACTGTTATAAGTCAAACCTGCCTCAGGTCTAGACCTTAAACCTTTGAAATGGGGCTCGTAGCATATCAGCTCTGAATTACTATGAGAAAGCTAAAGATGTAGATTGAGTAATTTAGCTTGCACAAACTAAAGAAGGTCGATGCAAGATGTTATTCAACATAAAATAATGTGAGAAGCCTGGATTCCTAAGTGGGGCTGAGTCTAGATATATAGAAGATTTTTTGCTTTGGATAGTTTAATAAATATACACAAACATGAGAACCCATAATTTATAAAACCGCTAAGGAGAGTAGTAGATTCATTAGAAAAATCAGAGCTCAGACCGAGTGCCTGAGTCCTTACTTTCAATAAGTGTCACGGTTATTTTTTGGCCCACACTTCTCCTGGAATCTATGAAGATGATACTTGTGGGACTGTAGCTCGTGGGTGGGCATGGGTCCTGTTGGGCTGAGTTTTGGGTCCCGCATGTCTGTCACATCTCAGAAGGGCAGAAGCACAGGAATTTGACTAAGTTTATGCCACACAGCACCGGGCTGACGCTTGGCTATGAGAAGCCACCAACCTCCACTCTGGGCATGGGGAGATCTCAGTCTGAGGTTCCACAGGGGCAGAGCTCTTGGGTCAGGGGTCTCAGGGCCAAGGTGGCTGACCAAAGACCAGCTGGTCTCAGCCCTTGGGCACCCAGGCACCACTGGGAGGCCACAGAGGGACTGAGATTGGGGACAGGCTGGGCTGGCCCGAAGTTGAAAGAGAACAAAAGAGAGAAAAGCTCCAGTGGCACCCTGTGGGATGGATAAGACTCTTGGTTGAGGTGACTTGCTTGGCTGCGTCATGGCTGGGTTGAGTTGGCAGGCCTCCAGGGCTGGAACACAGATAAGTCCTCCTCTGGAGATTACACAGCAAATCATTAGTTCAAGGCCCCCTCTCCATGGCAGGCCCCAAGTCCAAGAGAAAGTCCATGGTTTTACAAGGTTTATTGTCATGGCGGAAAGTGGATGAAACTGTACCCCGAGTCCTCAGGGCAGGCCTGAGTTTAAATATCTTAAATACCAGCTACCTCTCACAGCCCACCGCCGCCCCACAAATACTAATGAGAAATGTCGGATACAGAGTCTTACCTGGCCATCACATGTAGTCAGACCAGGCTTCCAATAGTAAGACTAGGTTCCTCTGAATTGAGTTGTGGGACAAAGGGGTCCACAGAAATACTAAAACAGCCCAGGCTGTTGCTAAAACAAAAATTGCTCTCCACAACTTGAAAGTAGGGTTCCATTACTGAGGACAATACCAACGCAACTCATTGAACATGAAGAAGACAAGCTGGAGGTCTCATCCTACATTCTAGTCTCTTTGTTGTGGAAAGGTACAGACTATCCAAAAAATATGGCCTCACCAACCCAGGTTCAAAATCTTTGACCTAAAATCTGTCCAAACTGCATAGTGTGCTAGGGCAATGGTGGCATAGAACTTGTGAGAGTAGCAAACCAATGCTGATTTGACCCATATTATAAGAAGAAACATATACTAACTCTACTGGAATAATCAAGAACTAGAGATTAGATAGCCCAGAGATCTATGCTAAAACAAAACACTACTTATCAAAAAATCAATAAAATGATTCCCAAAGATGATATTCTGCTAAACTCGTAGAAAAATGCTTTATCCAGTCATCATTAGAGATACTTCTTCCAGGAGCAGATGGGAAGATGCACAGATCCATAGCTAGACATTATGCAAAGAAAGCATTTAAATGAGAAGTCTCAATCAAATCTCCCACCCCTTAGAGCTCAGGGAATTCCACAGAAGAAGAGGCAGAAACAGTGTAAGACCCAAGGGGATGGAAGATGTCAGATGCCCTCTATATCAACTAAGCATTGTACAGATCAGTTCATAGAGACTGAGACATAGGGTCTAAATGGATCCAGACCACGTACTCTGCATATGTATATATGTGTATATGTATATGTGTGCATATATATATATATATACACATATGTATTATAGCTACTAACATAGCATTTTTGAAGGACTTTTGACTGTGAAAATGAGTGAGTCTCTGACTTTTGTGCCTGCTCTTGGGATTTTGCCTCCTGTTGTGTGGCCATGTCCAAATTTGCTATAATAGTTTTTGCTTCATCTTATTATATTTTTTGTCATATTTGTTATGTCTTGGGAGCTTGCTGTTTTCTAGTGAGACAGAAAGGGAATGCATCTGAAGGGGAGGGAACATGGGGAAGAACTGGAAGGATCAGAGGAAAGGGAAACTAATCAGGATATACAGTATGAGAAATGACCAATTTTCAATAAATGAAAAACCAAGGAGTTATAATTTCAATATATGTTTTTCAGTCTTCTCCAGTGCCTTCCTACCATATGTGTTTAACACCTGTGTCACTGGTGATTATATATGAAAAACAAATTAAATTTAAACATTTAGGATGAACTTTTTACCCAATGTTAATTTATTGGAGATTCTGTAACAAAATATAGTAAATATAGCTGAAATATTAGAACATGTTCATTCATTTGGATGCCAGAAAGCTGAAAGCAAATGTTGACAGGCTGTTTTCTTCTTAAAGATGCAAGAAACACTCTGTGCCTGGCTTCTCTCCTAGTTCTGTGGTCAGTCATTGACATTATTTGCAAACCTTTCACCTGAGTGCCTATGTTCTGTCTTCCATATATATATATCTTTGTTCAATATTCACTTTATATAAGGACACTAAACCTACTGGATTAAAATATAGCCATATTAACATGACTGCTGTGTATTAAGTACATGTAAAATAACCTAACTTGTATACTGAGGTTTCATTAGTGAAGACTTCAGCCCCTGGAGTTTGAATGGACACATATTACTCTGTAAAAATGTTACTCATTCCCCTTTCCCCTGAACTTCTTTTAGATACATCTCCTCTACAATCTGATTGTGAAGTAGACTAGAAAATGTTAATTTCTAGATACAAATATAATTTGTTTAGAACTATTTAAAGTTCATTTCCTGAATAACAAGACTTTATTTCTATATTTGAATGCTGTAATTTTCATTTTCTTACCTATAGCTGATTCATTTCTCACTTTTTGTTCCTGGGTTCATACTCTGAATTCTCACAGCAAGAAGCATTATGATAATTTAAAATCTGTTAGTAGAAGGCCTAGAAAGGTAGTTTATGGTATAGCATTCGTTCCACATTCATAAGGTTCTGTCTTTTCCTCCAAAAACAACAACAAAACACCTAAAGTTTGACAGTCCTATCCTTGAGGTCAATATCCGAGACTTAATCTAGTTATACAGATCTGAATCTTAATCAGACTAGCTGTGCTCTTAGAGTTCCAGTTCTTGGACACATTATTTTCTCTGCTTCTCATGAGCTCCTTTTATTGCATAATTTTTGTGGTAATTGCTTAGACAAATGTATACTAGATAGCAATATACTTGGAAAGAAAGTGATAAGAAGTTACTGCAAAGTGTTGTATAACAAGGTTACACACCTAATTCACCTGTCTTGGAGATACTTCCAGTTCTATTTTGAATTATAATTTTTCTTGCTTTTTTTTTTTGATAAAATGGTTTCCTTTTTAAGGACTTCATGGAAGACAATCTTCATAGTAAGCCATTACAGCACATTCCTAATTAAAGGTTTTGTAAATTTCCTTAGGGCCTTGATACATACAGGACCTATGGAATCATCACCATATCTGTAGACTAATTTTTCCTACTTCTGAGAATGCCACTGCTTTCTCTTATCCTGGGATACCACTTTCACATAGTTTATGCTATAGTAAAATTACATTCACATTTGCACACATTTTTTTCTGTAAATATATTTTTGTGATTACATAATGAAAAATAAGCTAGGCCATGGTTGTGCACACATTTAATTGACTAACACATCAACTTTGTAAAAGTAAGCCATTTGAACTTTAAGAAGTATTACTATTGAAACATAAAAGAGAAAATTTAGGAAATACATAAAGTAATATACATGATTCACAATAAGTATCATAAGGAAAATATATTACTTTTCAAAAATAAATCTGAATTAAATTCTACTTATAGATATTTTGATATCCTGAAGTTCTTATAAAGCATGAAAAATTGAGTCTTCAAAACAAGATCTAAAAATAAATATAAAAATTGAAGATATTTTTCACTTATTTAATAACTTTTGGTCCTTAATTAAAAATAGACTGTAGGTTATTTGAAATCAATCAATAATGAAAACTCTACATTGATTTGCTACAAACACATTTTATCTAGAAATCAGCATTTCACTGCTCTTCTCCACAAATGCTGGATTTTAAACTCTTTCTACACATATATCCATGATGTTTATGAAATTGTATTTGGGGCACAAAATGACTGACACATAGCTGAACACTTACAGCCTGTTATACTTGACACTTTCACCATTTAAATGGACTCAGGCAGTATTAATATCAGTAAAACAAACATAAGCCATCATGTTGAGAGGAAGATAACGTAAAGGGCACTAGGGCTTATTGTGAAAAAATGCATACTATCAAAATACACTACATAAATGTATAAAGTTTTAAAGAATGAGTTAAAATATTAAAATGAAGATTGTAAAGGGGAACCAGATACACATTAAAATAGCACATGCCACTCTTCAAACAATATCTGAACACATTTTCAAAATTTTAAAATATTTACATTCCCATACACATAACATATTTAGTAAGTAATGATGGTATTGCTTAAAAACAGAAAGAATATGTTTAGTGCATCTAAAAACTAGTAACAATGAAGTAGTTTTAGGAAAAAAATTATTTTCTCTCAAATAATTACTAATTTTTTTCACATTGACATTTTTTATTAATCATTATATTTGTTTATATTTCAAATGATAGCTCTCATCCTAGTTACCCGTCCTCAACCCCCAATCCCATACCCCCTTGCAACCTACCCTTTGTCTGTATGAAGATGATCCACTACCCACTCTCCCACTGCTGCCTCACCACTCTAGCATCCCTCTATAAAACCTCCACAGGACCAAGGTCCTCCCCTCCCATTGATCTCAAATAAGGCCATCTTCTGCTATGTGTATATCTGGAGCCATGGATCCCTCTATGTATTCTCTTTGGTTAGTGATTTAGTCTCTGGATGTTCTGGGTGGTCAGGTTAGTTGTTGCTTTTCTTCACATTGACTTTCCATTTATTTGAATTATTTACCTAAGACATACATAACCCAATGATTAATGACATCATCTTGAAAGTTTAGTTTTCATTTCTAACCCATGCTTGTTTACTCATTTCTAGTCATACAGTTTATAAGAAGACAATTTTCAAGACGGAAAGTTGGGAACTGTTAGTCTCATCAAAATACAGTCTCATCAAAACACAGTTCTTTTTAGCTTTCTGTAGGTTAACCTATATATCTTAGCTGTTGTTTGCCAACAACTGCCTTAAACTGACCTGTATTAACTAGATTGCAATTCAAAAATACAGGTCTTGAAATAGCTGAGCTAAGAAGTAAATACAGGGAGACCTGGATACTAAATGTGTTGAAGTCAATGGGGTGCTAGGGGAATTCTAACCCATCTCTTGTCTTTTATGATACATGTCAGTGTTACTGCACAGGGAGCTGTCATAGCTATCTCATCTAAGACTGCAGGTTTCAAAGAGGTCATGAACAATGCAACAGTATATTGAATTCAATGACCTTCTCTAGGCACAGTGAAGAGCTATAAATATAAGATCCAGTGGACGAAATACAATAGCTGTTTTCGTCAAAAGTTTTAAAGTGGGCCAGCATCTCACAGCATTCTTCCTTTATGCAACTGTTGTACTGAAGAGGATTTTCTGATAACTAGTACAAAGCCAATGTACTTGTTTCTAATGTCTGAGATTATGTGAAACTCAAAAACTATTTTTGGGTAAACGTCACAGTAGGTAAATTTTCTAGCTTTAAGAGATTCTTATAAATTCTGTTTTGCTCAAGGATCTAAGGTATATTTGTATTAGAATGTACAAATTAGTTGACAAGTATTCTTTTGTATGGGCAAATAATATGTCTATGTGGCATGTTTATAAACATGTGGTAAAGTTCAGATGTCAAATTTTAAAAGAAAGCACAGTCATAGATTACCCTTTCCTTTTTAATGATTATTTTATTTTGCTAAGAAAATTCCCACCTTCTGGTTTGCATCTGTGACTGGAGTAGACCCTGGGCTCTGGCTCTCCACCCACTCCTCCCACACTCAGAAGCAACATGACTCCCAGGAGCTCTGACATACCTAGGATCTTAGGATCACAGGATCACAGGATCACAGAATCACAGGATGACAGGATCACAGAGACAGCTGCAATTCCAGGAGTTTTGACACAACCAGAATCACAGGCTAACAGGCTCACAGGAGGGAAAGGCTCCAGTCACAGACAGCAAAGCCAGTTTGCAGTAGAGATAACCAGATGGCAAGAGACAAGTACAAGAACATAAGCAACAGAAATCAATGCTCCTTGGCAACATCAGGACCCAGTTCTCCTACCACAGGAAGCCCTGGATATCACAGCACACATGACAAGCAAGATTCTGATTTAAATCCTATCTCATGAAGACGATAGAAGACTTTAAGAAGGACATAAATAACACCCTTAAAGAAATACAGGAGAACACAGATAAGCAAGTAGAATCCCTTAAAGAGGAAACAAATAAGTCTCATAGAGTAATACAGGAAAACACAACCAAACAAGTGAAGGAATTCAACAAAACCGTCTAGGACCTAAAATTGAAAATAGAAATATTTAAAAAATCACAAAGGGACACAACTTTGAAGATGATAAAGCTAGGAAAGAGAAGAGGAGTCACAAATGCAAGCATCACCAACAGAATACAAGAGATAGAAGAGAGAATCACAGGCATAGAAGATATCATAGAAAACATTGAAAAAAAAACAGTCAAAAAATACAAAAAGGAAAACGCTCCTAACCTAAAACATTCAAGAAATCCAGGGCACAATGTAAAGAACAAATATAAGCATAATAGATATAAAGAGAGTGAAGATTCCAAACTCATAGGGCTAACAAACATCTTCAATGAAGTTATAGAAGAAAACATCCCTACCCTAAAGAAAGAGATGCCCTAAACATGCAAACACTGTAAAGAACACCAAACATATTTGACCAGAAAAGGAATTCCTTCCATCACACGATAATAAAAACACCAAATGCACAGATCAAAAAAATAATATGGAGGATGGGGAACTGGGGATAACCACTAAAAAGTCCCATATTCCAGAGAAGGGAGAGGCTCCCATGACTCAATGCTAACAACTTTACCTGAAATACTCAATAAAGGAGACATACAACCTACAGAGACCACCTCCAGTATATAGGCACAGCACCCACTGAAGGATGGTGCCACCCATGCCTCTCAAAATTTTTAACCCAGAAATGTTCCAATCCAAAGAAAAGATAGGGACAAAAGATGGGACAGAGACTGAAGGAAAAGTCATCTAAAGACCTCTCCACCTAGTTATCCATTCGATCTGTAGACACCCCACACTATTGCTGATGTCAAGAAGTGCTTCTTGACAGGAGCCTGCTATGGCTGTTTCATGAAAGGATCTACCAGCATCTGACCAAGACAAATGCAGATACAGCCAATTGAGTCTAGGGACCCCAATGGAAGAGCTATGGGAAGATCTGATGGAGCTGAAGCAGATTGAAATTCCTTAGGAAGAACAATATCGACTATGTAGACCACCCAAAGCTCCCAGAGATTAAACCACCAACCAAAGAGTGTACATAGAGGGATCCATTGCTCCAGCTACATATATAGCAGAGGACTCCTTTACTGACATCATCATGAGGGAGGCCCTTGCTCCTGTGGAGACTTGATGCCGCAGAGTAGGAGATGGTAGTGTGGTAAGGCAGGAGTGGGGGAGTGGATCATGGAGCCCCCTCATAGAGGGCAAAGTGGAGGGGTAGAGGGGGAATGGGATGTGGAGTTTAAGGAAAGGTAACCAGGAAGAGTGATATCATTTGAAATATAAATGAATAAAATGATTAATTTTTAAAAAAGAGTGAGTACAAATGATCCAGGGGAGGAGGGTAGGATTCAGGGGAAGTATCAGAAATTGCATGTGTAGGAGATCCAGTTGGTCAAAGCGAGCAAGGTACAATAAATTAAAAAAAAAAAAGGCATAGATCCTGTTTCTTACATAATAATACAAGGAAAGTGTATGTCATAGTAGTTTTGATCAAATGTAGATTTGAATATATAAAACCCTATTAAGTTGGAAAGATTCTGCATCCATGAAGGACCAAGAGAATAAAGAAAATTTTTCTCTTTTTTTAAAGATAAATCAATCTTCTATGAAAAATTACATCAAGTCATATAAGCCATGCATACATGAAACGTAATATGCTATGAAGGTATGCTATGCTTCATAAGCTATGAAGAAGGAACATATCAACATAAAGAAATTTATCTTAAAAATTGCCTTGCAGTCTCAAAACAGCAACAACAAACCCAAGCACAGCACAGGACCACACCTTCCGTTGCCTCACTCCTACAGCTCCCTGATCACCAGCAGCACCTGCACTACAGTGCTCTATTTCACCGGACCACTCACTCATGCCCTTCATGGGCAATATACCAAAGATCTTGGAGGAGGTGACACTGAAGGATTTTAAAGCAGCTATTGACTGGGAAGGAAATTGCTGGTACCACTTCAAAGCACTGAATGGCGAGTTTGGCACTGTCAAAGAAGAGGTTTTCCATGATGATGATGCCATCCCTCATGGATGGATGGGAAGAGAAATTTTTACCCTGGGTGGAAGAAAACCATAGAGAGAATTAATTGGACTGTGGACATAACCTGGCTGCTTCTCTCAGGAAAGAAGACTAACATCAGAGTGTGATGAGAACTTTCTAATCTGTGCTGTCAAAAATAAGCTTCTTCAAGTATGATTGTCACTGTCCAGTCCTGCTTGTGTGCCTGCCATATCTGGTACTTCAAATCTCTGTCTAAAACTTAGAGCATCGGTTCATGTGGAACTCCTTGTCCATGGGAACACTGTTTTATTCTGCTATGAGGGACATCAAACCAAAGGCATTAACCACCAGGAAAGGATGACCCCTTTCTCTTAGGGGCCTGACTGCTATGGTCTGGAACCTGGAAGAGGGTGCATCACTCCACTCCTTCGTGTTGGCCTCCTCGAAGGTTGCAGCACTCAGAGTCCAAGCATTTGTACTTACAGACAAGGCAGAGGTACCAACTTTTCTGCTTCTTTGCAGACATTGCAAACCAGAAGTGACTTGTGAGGTGGTACCAAAAATGAAAGCCCAAATGCATAACTGACCTGGATGTGAATGATGCTGACTTGTTGACTGGGTGAGGAGAAAGTTGCCCATTTATGCTATACTGTGCCAAAACTATAATTAAGACCTTGGGCTGCCTTTTCTGTTTTTAACAGGCTCTTCAGCTTATCCTTAGCCCTTTGAGGGCATTTTTCACATACTGTTGGTTTTCTCTGGAGTCTCTCTAACTTTAGAGTCATTATTTTTCTCCAAATAGATAAACTTTGTGTTTTTTTTTAAAAGAATGAGAGAAGTGAGAAGCTCCTTAAGAATCCAGAAAGATACACAAAGGTGCTGCTACCCACATCCCTTGACTCGAACTCATGGCATCGCCTTTACAAGGAGATAGACCATTAATTTGTGTTTGTAGCTTTAGTGCTGAGCATGACTTACTGATCTGCCTCTCACTTCAAGGCTGCAGTTATTTTCTATTACATCTTTAACTTGGACTGTTCTCTTAGCGGACAATGAACCCACTGGGCATGGAGTGTGAGTGAGTTGTGAATGGTAGGGTTGATTCAATGTGAAGTCATTTCTTATTGCAACATTGTCAAGTATAGAAGCTAAAGAGTTCAACTTCCAGAGGTTACTCACTCACTTGGGCTTTCTCATTCACTCACTTAGCACGATGTCATCAGTTAGCCATGGTTATCTATTTATACAGTCCCTCAGAGCAATCTGCAGCCACACTGTACACTGCCAAACAGAAGAGTGGGACAGATGGCTCAGCTCTGGAACCCGCCTGTCTCTGTTTCTCCCATTTTCAGCCATTTGAGGAGAATACTCTTTGGAACCCTGGAATAACGTCTTATTGTTTTATATAGACTTGTCTTTTAAAAATAGTCCATGTTTGAAAATTGTTTGTATTCATTTGCTTCTGTCTGAGAACCATGTCTATTTCTGTAACTCAGTGACTTCTGTCTACTCTCACATTCCCTACACTCTCTCCATTTTCTCCAACACCCAGTAGCTTTGCTACCGTCTCTTCCCACTGCCTCTTGTGGTTTCAGAACAAGCTTTGTTTTGTTACAAGTATGCTAACAGCAGTTAGCTCTGTCCAATTTTCCCTGCTTTTAGTGTTGGAGATCTTTTTTTTATTTTATTTTTTTCTAGTTGATTGCTCTTCTAAAAGACATAAAATGAAAAAGACCTGATGTCTTCCATGCATGCTACCCTGGTTTTCTATTGAAGAACAATTTTTCATCAGCTGTGACTAGGAACATGTGCCATAAGCAAGAACAACTCATTGTGAAAGCCAACAGAAGAAAAATGTTATTTCTGTTTTTTTCCAAGTCAACTGGAGGGATTAGAAAGTTCATGTATCACCAATTTCTCTGTTGCATGAACTTTTACTACCTGACATCATGAAAGTGATCAGGCCAAAGTTCAATACTGTAGTTCAGATACAATTTACCTTTAATCTCTGCCTCTAAAATAAGATTTTCCTTTTCAGTTTTCTTC
>NW_021604651.1:1739979-1760011 GCF_004785775.1 Grammomys surdaster
TTGATATAGATATAGATATAGATGATATAGATATAGATGATATAGATATAGATGATATAGATATAGATATAATGTGCGTGTGTGTGTGAATGAAGGTAATCTTGAACTCATAAGTGAGAACAAAGCAAATTGTAAACCTAAGTACTGTCATACACAAAAGGTACCAAACATGAAATATAAGTAATATTTTAAGATACAATCACTTGAATCCAAAATAGTGTATTAGGCAAAAGAATACAAGAAGCTATGAATTAATGAAGATTTATAAGCACCATATTGGAAAACTTAAAAAAAAAATGACTAGTGTGCTAACACACATCTCTAGTGCTGATACTAGAAACACAAGGCAATTCAGGAGTTCAAGGCTATCCTCAGCTATACAGCATGGTCATATGAAATTCTGTCTCCAAACAACAGCACCAAAAATAATCATTACTGTGCTAGTATAAACATATTTTAGAATGATTTATGAATCACCCACACAGGGAGTTTAAAATACACAAAACAAAATATTTCATCTTGCACACAAATCATTTTTAAAGAAAAAAATTAGAGTCACAGGTAACTTCTGAGAAGAAAATGGAAGGATGGAAACAATCAGTTTATATTCCCATTTCATGATAAAATACAAAGAAAAAAGTTAGGTAGAACCCAAAAGATTTCTATAAATGATACCATATTGAATAAAGCTTAATGCTTTCTATAAAGTAACATAAAGTCGTTAGAGTAGAACAGCAGTTAGACCATTAAAATGAATAAAATCCAGAAGCAGATGGATGTCTGAACACTTAACTTTTCTGTAATCCAACTAAAGAACTCATTCATTTATCAAGAAAATTTCATTAACATTGTATAATTGAAACTTTCATTTATTCACATATTTGTGAAGTATATTCCACTAATAGGCATAACATTTTAACAAAATTAGAAATATGAATATATATTACTTAACTTCATAGAATCAATTTCAAACAATAGATTATGAGCTCATTTGTGTCAAATCTAAGAATCTGTAAATATTGTATTTTTATGTTACTTATTAACTTTTTTCTCACCTTTTGTTAGTACTTTGAGAATTTCATAAAAATCATTCTAATCATATATTACCTGCTTTAAAACAACTTACTACATTTTTGTGTGTCTGATTAATTGTTTTATTTGCTTTTAGTTTAAGATTATGTACAAAGATTTCTCTGAATTTCTGTATGTCCTTTTGTTAACACACACATTAAGCAAGAATCAAAACCAAGGAAGATGTTCATACTACATATGAAATTCTTAGTTGATTTTTATGTGCAGACTAAAATAAGCAATAGGACACTAATTGAATTAGCCTTGCAATTGAAGTGCAAGTGGTAAGATAGATGTTTCAAGAAAGACTAGACATAATATTACTTCAAACACAGTCCTCAATATTATGCTTTGCAAAATACAAACCAAAGAGCACTAAGCCAGAGAAACATAATCTGCTCCGAAAAACTTGATGTTCCGTATTGTCATATGGATTCATTGATTCAGGTTTAAGTAATTGTCCCTCTCTAAGTCTGCTTTTAAACTCTTGTCAAATACTGAAGTGTAATTAATTCATAGTCTATAGAATAAAAGACAATACGAGAATCCAAACAGCAAATTTACTCAAACCACCCCATCTGATGAAGACAGGATAATATGGCAGCCCCCAAACAGGCAAGATATTTGTACATGGATCATCAAGGTTAATTTACTTCTATGATTTGTTTATGATGTCAATTCATGTCTTCAAATTCCCAAACTAATTACACACACCTAGAAACTATTCCACAAGGTGACTTTGTAAATTCTCAAAATTAAAGAAGAATGATAATTGGCTAAGAAATTTAAGCAAAAGCACACAGGAGGTCAGTTTTAGGTAGTCAATCTTATGAATTTTACTGCACTGGAGGTAGTATAATATTTGTGTAATATGTGTGAATAAGAGTGATGCAAAAATTTATTCTAAAATTTTAGTGTACATATGTGTGCTCTCTTTGATAGCTCACTTTATCTTTTAAATGCAACTTTACAAATGGCAAAAATAAAAATGATAACCACAAAGGACTTGACAATTTGGCAGCCCACTGAATGTTTCTTGTGGTAAGTTATAGAAACATAGGTAAAATGAGAGCTTATAGACCTCATTCCAATCACGAACAGTGGTATATCCAACTGTTCTAAATTAGAATAGCATTTCCTACTGTTGTCTGTGCTCTGCTAGCTATTTCTTCTGTCCCTCTATGCTCTCCATACTCTATCTTTACAATGTAGCCATGTTTGAGGAGCATCACAAGAGACTGTAGGTTCCCAAACATAGTATTCTCTGTCTTGTTACCCTTTGTACAAAATAGCTCATTTAGAAATCAGAAGCAGTTATTACGAAATTGTTGTTGGGTTTGCCCAGAAGTGATACAGCATCATTCTGACATTCTTCAATGCAGTTGACAATTTACCTTGATTGTAGCAGAAACAGAAATAAAACCTAAAGTTTATAGGTTTTACAAGGCATAATTGAGAAGTGCTTACAGAATGTAGCATAGTCTCTGATATTTTCAGGACCACTTTGAGAAAATATAGTGTGCTACAAAATACATTTCAGATTAGCAACAACTACTACTAGTGGAGTGTGAAAAGCAGAAAATTAAAAGATTTTTATCTCTACCCCCTCTACCTACATTGCATTATTTCTTCAAAATGACATTTGTGAAGTGTGCCATATCTTATCTGCTTATGAATGCAATTGTGTTAAACAGATGATCTTATAGTGATACTTACAGATATTTTTAGATTTAAAAAAAAGTGTTCAGTGTTTTCAGAATAAAGGGCAGTGCAGTATATTAGTTAATTTTCTTTTGCAGTGATAAAGCATCATGACCACAGGCAAACTCGGAAAGAAAAATTGTATTTTGGATTATGGTTCCAGAAGAATCCATGATGGCAGAACAAAGTCATGGCTACAAGGCGTGGGAACAGGAAGGTGAGAGTTCTTATCTTGAGAACAGGTAGAAGTGGCTCAAGGCTTTTCATCTCAGATCCTGCAAACAATGGCATATATCATGCAGCATAAAGAAACCTCCTATGTCTCTCCCCAAAAGTGCCAACAACTAGGGACTATAAAATCAAATGCCTAAGACAATATGAGGTATTAGTATTTCAAATTACCACATACCCTTTTTTAAAATATTTCAAAAGCCTGTAACATTTTATATCTATGTGTAACTGGGTGTCAAATAGCGTGCCAAAACCTTCAGATTGGGAAGTTTTAATATTTCAGCTTCATAAATTGCCTTTCTGAAGCCTGAAAGATAATCCTATTTCAAAGTAATTGAAAATACAGAACAAGCTTCTCAATACTACTGTTTCTACTTCTCTGAATTTGGTTCAATAATTCTTGATTCAAAATTCTTTTTATAAAATTACATTAAATATAATGTGTCATCTCTGTAAAGTTTCAAGAATGGGGAAAATGCATGCTTCACATTTGATCATTGCAAAAATAGAACCACAATTTAAATATGAATTCTAACTTAGAGCATTAGTAATTAACTAATCTTTTCCTGTTTGTAACTCTTTCATTCATCAATCACCATGAGAGCCAGAGAATGTTATAATATAGAAAGAAATAAAGAGATCTGTCAGCTAAGGTTAGTCACAGAACACAGCATGCATTTTAATCTAGTATTGGATTAGAAAAATTTAAAACTATTCAACCAAAACAAGCCTAAATGTCACTTGTTCTATGGAAAAGATTAGCCATGTTGTAAATTACTTTTATTTTTGCTGTTTTTTATTTGTTACTTAGTCTAAACTTAATGTTACAAGGGGTTGTTGTACTAGGGCTCATCATCCTCAAGACACTGTTTAAAGAAAGATCTGTCTACTGCCAATAAAGCTATGAACATAGTTGAGCAGCAGTCCCTCTGCTATAGTGAGCCATCTTTTGGATATATGCCCAGGAGTGATATATCTGGGCCTTGAGATAGAGCTATTCCCAGTTTTCTGAGAAACCATCAAATTCATCTCTAAAGTGGTGATACAATTTTGCACTTACATCAACAATGGAGAAGTGTTCCCGTTTCACATCCTTGCCGGCATGTGCTATCACTTGAATTTTTGATTTTAGCCACTCTGCTGTGTATAAGATGTAATCTCAGAGTCATTTTTATTTGTATTTCCCTAATGACTAAGGATGTTAAACATTTAAGTGCTTCTCTGTCATTCCTCTATTGTAAATTCTCTGTTTAGCTCTGTACTCTATATTCAAGTTGAGTTATTTGGGTTCTTGGCGTCTTGAGCTCTTTATATATTTTGGATATTAGCCCTCTATCAGATTAGTCAAGAACCATTCTTGAAAATGTACTTCAAAAAATAGTACCAATTTAATGTTCTTCGTGTAAGGGGATGTGTCACTAAGTCTGATGACCTGAGTAAACTTCCTCTAACTTACACAATACCAGAAAAGAGCTGACTCTCACAAGTTATCTTCTGACTTCTACAAGTAAGCAATGGCATTCTCGCCACCCCCTGTGTCTCCCTCTCTCTCTCTCTCTCTCTCCCTCACAAACACACACAAACATACTATCTTTTTTCACTCTCATACTGTTTCTCTTTTACACACAATAAATATAATATTAAAAAGAGAAAACTCAAACAAAGTATGATAATGTATGTCTAAGAGTAGAAAACTCACAACTAAACAGTTTGAGTTACTTTTCTCACTTCTGTCACCAAATTCTAGACAAAAAACAACTTAAGAAAGAATTTATTTTGCATCATTTTGAGAGTTTGGAGTCCATTCTTTTGGAAAGATCATGGCAAGAAACCATGTTCGTCACAAGTATATAGGAAGCATTTTATATATACACTTTTTAAAAACATTGCTAAGAAATGAGTCAAAATATTTTTGTGGTGGGGGTAATATTTTAGTGGTTAGGATGTTGACACCTGGAGAACAAACTTCAATACTGTAAATAGTAAAATTTGGGATTGAATATGAAAGCTACTTTTTATTGGAGTCTCGTGGCAACAGAGGCAGAAAATGGTATCTTAGATGTAAACTATGCTAAATCAACCTAGAATAAAATATTAAGAGAACCAACAGATATCAATCTTGGTATATATACCATTAACTCTCTCTGAACAACTCAGATTGTAGATAAGCAGGAATCGAATGCTCCTTAAGCAGAATCTACTGAACAGAATTCTGTTAGAAATTACTTCAGGGATTGGGACCCAGTTTTTCAAATACACAAATTTACTTGCAATCTTTTGTTTATCATCCTCGTGTATTTGCATACTATATTTTAGTCACATTAATACCCTCCTATTTCACTTCCTCATCTCACTCCTTCTCCTGATGAAACTCTTCTTCTCAACAACTCCCTGTCCTGTTTTCCTGTCATCAATTTGGTATGGCTCACTGAGTTTAATTAAGAGTTTCTTGCTCAAATGTGGGTGTGGAGAGTTCTTACTGGAACAAGAGCAATTTGTCAGTGACTGCACCACAGAGGAAAATGTTATGCCCTCCCCCCACAACAATTAATTTCCAATAGTCAGGAAGGGTTGGACCATATAGCCTCTCTGCCAATCCTGATGGACTGTTTAGGGGCCCAATCTTATGAGTTCTTATATTGTGAGCCGTAGCTGCTGTGTGCTCACTGTTAGAAACACTTCACAGGTTGAGGCCAAACAATGTACAAACATATTTGTATAAATTAAAAATCTATAAAGTTTAAACTTCCATAGTATTCTGTCTTAAATCAGGCAGTTCTTACTATAGTCATAAAGAATGAAATCATTCACATGAAAAAAAATTTATGTTTATGTTTGTCCCTTGAGTTCCTTCTCATTGATTCTCTTTAGGGTGGTTAATATTGGCTGATGCTAAGTCTCTCCATTATCTAGTCTTTCTTACTGTGGAAATTCCCTTTTTCTTTAAATAATGGCAATGCTTAAATTTTGTCTAAGACAAATATAGAGCAAGAACTCTTCAGTTATCTTTTTCCAAATCTCAAGTTTCTTTTTCCTTTTCAAATTCTTATTATTATAATTTTTATATTCTGAACAGAGTTTTCCCTTTTTCTGTCGTCTCAGTCCCTTCCCCCCACATGTCTCCTCTTCCATGCCCCACATCAATTCCTCTTCATTTATCTAAAGAGAGGGGTAGCCCCTCATGGGTACCAACCAAACATGGCATATTAAGTTACAGTAAGACTAGACAACACCTTCCCTTTATATTAAGTCTGGACAAGGCAACTAGTAGGATCAAAGGGGTCTGAAAAGCCTGTAAAAGACATAGAGAAAGCCCTTGCTCCCATAATAAAGAGTTCGACAAGACCACCAAACTACACAAATATATGTAGAAAGCCTACATAAGCCCTATACTCCCTGGGTGTCAGTTCAGTATCTGAGTCTCTATGAGCCCAGGATACTTGATTATGTTGGTTTACTTGTATCTTTGACCTCTATGCCTACTAAACTCCTTTTTCCCTCTTCCTAAGGATTCCCTAGCTCAGGCTATTGTTTTGGGTAGTGGGTCTCTGTACCTGATTCTATCTGTTGCTGGATGAAACCTCTGATGACAGGTAGCCTGTGCACCAATCTACAAGAATAACAGAATATCATTAGGCATCATTCTATTGACTCCCACTCTACCTTCCAAATGTGTTTGGTTCTATTCTATGTCTTTGGGCTATCCATTCCCAGAGCTATGGCCCTCAAGGCAGTGTCAGAAATAGACTTCCCCTCATGCCATGAGTCTCAGGTTGGATCAGTTATTGCTTGTCCACTCCCACATTTTCTGCATAACCTTTACCCCACCACATCTTATATACAGGACACATTGTAAGTCAAATGCTTGATTAATACCATGGTTCTTCCACTGAAAGTGGGTACCTCCTTTATGCAAGGTCTCTGTCTCATCCTGGAGATGCCACCTACCTCTTCACCCCTCTCAGTGGAAGAGATAGTCTGATCAGGCTCCTTTTCTCCAATTTTTAGACGTTAGGGTTACCCTGATAAGTTTCTGGCAGTTTCTGTGCTCTAAGCTTCTAGATCATCCTCAAGATGTCACCCAGTTCCAAGTGTCTCTATCAGAACTCTCTCCCTCAATCCTCCCTTCTACCTGACTCCTCCTATTCCTGTCCCCCAATGTCCCTCCACTTACAATATATATTCAATTTTTTTCTTACCAGGGAGAGTCATATCCCTCCCTTAAAACCATGTTAGTTATAGATTCTCTGGGTCTGAATTTTAGAATGATTTATTTTACAGCTAAGATCTATTTATAAATGAGTAGATGCCATGTTTGTCTTTCTGTATCTAGGTTACCTCAACCAGGATGATTGGCTTTCAGTTCCATCCATTTGCCTATATATTTCATGATGTCATTATTTTTAACAGCTGAATTATATTCCATTCTATAAATGTACCACATGATTTTTTTCCATTATTTTGTTGAAGGACATCTAAGTTGTTTCTAGTTTCTGACTACTATGAAGAAAGTTCCTGTAACATAGTTGAATAAATGTCCTTGTGGTATGATGGAGCATACTTTTAGTATGGGGTAGGGGAGGTATATCTAACTCAATGTAGATCGATTCCTAATTTTCTGACAAAACTCCATATTGATTTCCATAGTGTCTATACAAGTTTGGACTCTCAGCAGCAGCAGAGGAATGTTTCCCTTGCTCCACATCCTCACTTGCATAAGATATCATTCGTGTTATTGATCTTAGTCATTCTGAAATGTTTATGATGGAATCTCAAAGTCATTTAGATTTACATTTCCCAGATGTTTAAATATATAGAACATTTTTAAGGGTTTTCAGGCCCATTTGAGAATCCTTTGTTGAAAATTCTGTTCAGTTCTCTATTTAATTTTTAATTATATTACTTGTTTTGTTAATGTTTTATTTCTTGAGTTCTTTATTTATTTTGGATATTAGCCTTTTGTTAGATATATAGTTGGTGAAATTCTTTTCCCAATGTATAGGCTTCTGTTTTTGTCCTAATGATAGCGTCCTTTGTCTTACAGAAGCTTTTCGGTTTCATGAAGTCCTATTTATTAATTCTCTATCTTAGTGCCTGCACTACTGGTGTTCTGCTCAGCAAATTGTCTTCTGTGACAATGCATTCAAGGCTATTGCCCATTTACTCTTCTATCAGCTTCAGTACATCTGCTTTTATGTTGAGGTCTTTGATTCACTTAAACTTGACTTTTATCCATGGTGATAGGCAAACATGATTTGTTGAAGACACATTATTTTTTCCATTGTATAATTTGAGCTTCTTCATAAATAAAAACAGGTATACATAGGGATGTATATTTATGTCTTTGTCTTTGATTTGATTCCATGAGTAACATGTCTGTTTTTATGATAGTACCATGTGGTTTTTATTACTATAGCTCTGTAGTAGTGTTTGATATCAGGGATGATGTTATCTCTGGAAGGTCTTTTATTATTTGTGATAGTTGTAGCTATCTCAATTTTTTTGTTTTTCCATATGAAATTGAATGTTGTTGTTTTCAAGGTCTGTTAAGAATCATGTTGAAATTTTGATGTAGATCATATTGATTCTGTAGACTGCTTTGTTACGATGGAAATTTTTACTTATGTTACTTTTGTAGATCGATGAGTATGGGAGTTCTTTCAATCTTCTGATACCTTCTCCAAATTATTTCTTCAAAATCTTGAAGTTCTTGTCATACATGTCTTTCACTTATTTGGTTAAAGTTTTAACAATATATTTTATACTTTTATATTACTTCTGGCTACTGTAAAAGGTTTTCTTTTCATGATTTGTTTCATAGCTTGTGTGTCATTTGTATATGTGAAGGCTACAGATATCTTGATTTAATCTCTTATCAAACCACTTTGCCAAAGGTGTTTTTCAGCTGTAGAAGTTCTCTGGTAGAAGTTTTGGTGTTGGTTACAAATTCAATCACATCATCTGAAAATAAAAATACTTTCCTTTTTTCTTTTTGAGTTATCTCTCTTTGATCTTTTCTTATTATTTATTTACAATCCATCCATTGCGCATGCTCCCAGTCCCCCCTTCCACAATTCTTCATCCCATTTCTCCTCCCCCTTGCTTCCTAGAGGGTGCTCCCTCCACCAGGTCTCCTCCTTCCCTGGGGAGCACAGGAATGTATTAGTATTAGGAATGTCTTCTCCAACTAAGGCCTGTCCAGGCAGTCCTCTGCTATATACATTCCAATGGCCTCAGACCAGCCTGTATATGCTGCTTGGTTGGTAGCTCAGTCTCTAGGAGCACCCTGGGGTATGGGTTAGTTGAGACTGCTGGTCTTCCTATAGGTTTGTCCTCTCCTTCAGCTTTTCAGTCCTTCCCCTTATTCAATCACAGCGGTCTCTCACTTCAGTCCAATTCAATGGTTCTGTGTAAGTATTTGCACCTGGCACAGTCAGCTGCTGGTAGGGCTCTCTTTATATAGTGGATTGTGTTGATGGTTTTTCCTATATTGAATCATCACTGCATTCCTGGAACGAAGCCTATTTGATCTAGGTAAATGATGGTTTTGATGTGTTCTTGGATTTGGTTTGTGAGGATTATATTGAGTATTTTTGAATCGATATTCATAAGAGAAATTGATAAAAAGTTCTCTTTCTTTGTTGGGTCCTTGTATGGTTTATTTATCAGAGTAACTGCAGCTTCATAGAATGACTTAGATAGTGTTTCTTCTGTTTTTATTTTATAGAATAGTTTGAGGAGTATTGCTATTAGCTCTCCTTAGAAGTTCTGGTTAAATTCTGCTCTAAAACCATCTAGCCCTAGTCTTTTATTTATTTATTTATTTATTTACTTACTTACTTTTGGCTGTGAGGGTTTTTATGATTGTTTCTATTTCCGTAGTATTTATGGGACTGTTTAGACCTGCTCTTGACTTAACTTTGATATATAGTATCTGTCTACAAAAATCATCCATTTCATGTAGATTTTCTAGTTTTGTTGAGTATAGACTTTTGTAATAAACTCTGATAATTTTTTAAAATTTTCTCAGTTTCTTTTTTATACCTATCTTTTCATTTTTGGTTTTGTTCATTTGAATAATGTCTCTGTTTCTTTTAGTTGTTTTGACTAAGGGTTTATCTATCTTGTTGATTTTCTTAAAGAACTAGCTTTTGGTTTGCTGATTCTTTGTATCATTTTATTTGTTTCTAATTGGTTAATTTCAGCCCCGAGTTTGATTATTTCCTGTGGTCTACTCTTCTTGGGTGTGTTTGCTTCTTTTTCTTCTAGACTTTTCAGGTGGTATGTTAAGTTGCTAGTGTAGGATCTTTCCAATTTCTTTACAAGGGTACTTTGTGCTATTAATTTTCCTATTAGTACAGCTTTCATTGTGTCCCATAAGTTTGGGTATGCTGTGTTTTCATTTTCACTGATTTCTAGAAAGTCTTTAGTTTCTTTCTAAATTCTAGCCTTAGTCCAAGGTGATCTGATAAGCTGTATGGAATACTTTTAATCTTCTTGTATCTCTTGGCACTTGTGACCAATTATATGGCCAATTTTGAAATGTTTTCCAATGAGGTTCTGAAAAGAAGGTATATTCTTTTGTTTTAGGGTGAAATGTTCTGTAAATACCTGTTAAGTCCATTTGGTTGATAACTTCTATTAGTTTCAATGTGTCTCTGTTTAGTTTCTGTGTTAATGAGCTGTCCATTGATGAGAGTGGGGTGCTGAAAACTTGCACTATTGTGTGAGGTTCACTGTGTGTTTTGAGCTTTAGTAAAGTTTCTTTTATGAATGTGGGTGCCCTTTCATATGGGGAAAGGATATTCAGATTTGAGAGCTCATCTTGATAAAAATTTTCTTTTGATGAGTATGAAGTGTCTTTCCCCATTTATTTGGAATACTTTTCATTAAAAGTTTATTTTATTGGATATTAGAATGGCTACCCAGCTCCTTTCTTGGGTCCATTTGCTTGAAAAACTGTTTTACTGTGAGGTAGTGTCTGTCTTAGTAACTCAGATGTGTTTCTTATATGCAGTAAAATACTGGTTCCAGTTTGGATATCCAGTCTGTTAGCCTGTCTTTTTTTATTTTTCCTTCGAGACAGGGTTTCTCTGTGTAGACCTGGCTGTCCTGGAACTCACTCTGCAGACCAGGCTGGCCTCAAACTCAGAAATCCACCTGCCTCTGCCTCCCAAGTGCTGAGATTAAAGGCATGTGCCACCACTGCCCAGTTTAGCCTGTCTTTTTGTTGAGGAATAAGTCCTTTGAAGTTGAGAGATATTAAAGACAGATGATTGCTCTAGTTAAAACTCGAAGAACTGTAGTGAATTGATATTGAGTGAACATCCTTATCTTTTTCCTGATATCACTGGAATTGCTTTGAGGTTTTCTATATTTAATTTGATGCTGGGTATTGTGTGTTACATATCATCTTTACTATGTTTAGGTATGCCTCCTTGTGTCCCTAATCTCTCCAAGACTTTATCATAAAAGGGTATTTTAGTTTGTCAAAATAATTTTAAGTATCAAATGAGAAGATCATGTGACTTTTCCCTATCATTTTGTTAATATGGTGAATTTCATTGACAGATTTATGTATACTAAACTACTCCTACATCTCTGGCATGATGATGAATGATTTTTTTGTTGTGGTCTTAGATTTCGTTTGTGAGACTTTTTGCATTAATAGTCATGAGAAAATTTGATCTGTACTTTTTTTTCTTTTATTTTTTTCGAGTCTTTGTATGGTTTGCATAATAGGATGACTGTGACCTCATGAAATGAATATGATAGTGTTCCCTCTGTTTTTTATTTTGTATAATAATTTGATGAGTATTAGTTTTGACTCTCCTTTTAAAGCCTGGTAGAGTTATACATTTGAATACTGGACATTTTTTTGGTTGGAAAACTTTTAACAACTGCTTCTATTTCCTTACGTGTTTTATGTCAATTCAAATTGCTTATCTTATCTCTATTCAAATTTGTTAAGTGATATCAATTAAGAAATTTGTCTATTACTATTAGATTTTTCAACTTTCTAGCATACGGGTTTTTGAAAATTTTTTGGATTTCTTCTATGTCTGTTTTTATGTTACTCTTTTGAGTTATAATTTTAATTATAATTTTGAGTTATAATTTGTGTATGTTCTCTCCATTTTAGTTATTCTATGACAGCGAGACCTGAATATTTCTATGCAGCTGAAGCACAAGAAAACTACATTGAAACCAACATTATGAAGACGGTGCAAGTCCTTATAGAAGAAATAAAAAAGCCCCTTAAAGAATTTGAGAAAAAGACAAACAAAAAATTGGAGGAAATTAGTACATTCCTTAAAGAATGTCAAGAAAGGATGGGGAAAAATAGGTGAAAAAAATATTCAAGATCTGAAAATGGAGTTAATATAATAAAGAAAACAAAAACTGAGGAATTCTGGAAATGAAAAATGTAGGTAGGTGAATACGAACTACAGATGCAGGAATAATGAACAGACTACAAGAGATGGCAGAGAATCTCAGGCATAAAAGGTATTATAAAAGAAATTGATATGTCAGTCAAAGAAAATGTTTTTGCTTTTTTATTTATTTACATTTCAAATGTTATCCCACTTCTCAGTTTCCACTCCACAAACCTCTACCCCCTCCCACCTCCCAAGGCTTCTATGAGGGAGCTCCCCAACCCACTCACCCACTCCTGTCACAGAACCCTAGCATTCCTCTACATTGGGGCATCCAGTTTTCACAAGACCAAGGGTCTCCCCTCCCAATGATCCCAGATAAGGATATCCTCTGCTACATATGCAGCAGGAGCCATGTGTCCCTGCATGGGTACCCTTTGGTTGGTAGTTTAGCCCTTGGAAGCTCTGGGATTCTGGTTGGTTGATATTGTTGTTATTCTTATAGGGTTTCAATCTCCTTCAACTCCTTCAGTCTTTTCCCTAACTCCTCCTTTGGCATCCCTGTGCTCAGTCTGAGGGATAACTGCAAATATCTACATTTGCATTGGTCAGGCTCTAGCAGAGCCTCTCGGGGGACAGACATACCACACTCCTTGCATCAAGTGCTTCTTGCTATCAGCAGGAGTGTCTGGGTTTGGTGTCTGCTGATGGGATAGACCCATAGGTGGGGAAGTCTCTGGATGGCCTAACCTTCAGTCCCTGTTCCACTCTTTGTTCCTGCATTTCCTTTAGACCGCAACAATTCTGTGTTAATACTTTTGAGATGGGTGGGTGGCCCCATTCCTCAACCTAGGGTCATGCCTAACATCTTGATATGGTCTCAACAGGTTCTCTATCCCTTTTATTGGGTGTTTCAGCTAATGTCATCCCTGTTGGTCCCTAGGACCTCTTGCTTTCCTGGCATCTGGGACTTTCTTGTGGTTACTACTAGTTCCCTATGATGCAAAGTTATACACCTGTATTCAATTTCCTGGCCTTCTGTACTTCTGCCCATTCTCTTCCCAAACTTGATCTTGTCCCCCTTTTCCCTGCTTATCTCCATCCTTCCCAGGTTCCTCCATCCCTTAGATGAAAGCCTACTTGATGATGGTGAATGATCATTTTTGATGTGTTCTTTGATCCAGTTTATAAGAATTAATTGAGTACTTTTGCACTGATACTCATAAGAGATACTGAACTGAAGTTCTCTTTCTTTGTTGGATCTTTGTCTGGTTTAGGCAGCAGCATAACTGTTTCCTTACCAAAGTAGGTAGTGTTCCTTCTGTTTCTATTTTGTGGAATAGTTTGAAGAGTATTGATACACTACACTAATACCATCTGGTCCTGAAAATTTCCTACCTAGAAAAGGGCATGTCTATAAAAATGCTTAGAGAACTCAAAATAAAATTTACCAAAAAAGAAAGCACCCTTAACCACATAAAAATCAAAATATTAAACATAACAGAACAAAGAAAGAATACTAAAAGCTGCAAGGGCAAAAGCCAAATAATGTATAATGGCAATCCAATTAGAATTATACTGAGCTTCTTAACAGACATTCTTAAAGCCAGAAGAGCCTGAAGAGAAGTCTTGAAGAATCTAAGAAACTATGAATACCAGCCCAAAATATTATTCCCAGCATAACTTTTAATCACAAAACACGGAGAAAACAAGATAATTCATGACAAAGGCAAATATAAACAGTGTTTATCCACCAACACAATCCTATAGAAAGTACTAAATGAAAAACAAACTTGAATCCAAGAAAATTAACTACACCCATGAAAATACTTGCAATAAATAATCTCTCTCTTTCTCTCTCTCTCTCTCTCTCTCTCTCTCTCTCTCTCTCTCTCTCACACACACACACACACACACACACACACACACACTTTACAAAAAGAAGGGAAGTACACTGCTACTACCATCATCACCAAGAACAACAAAGTAACAGGAATTAACAATTGGTCATTAGTATCTCTCTATATCAGTGGACTTAATTTCCCAATAAAAAGACACTAGCTAACAGAATGGATGAAAATAGGATCCATTCTTTGACTGAATACAAGAAAGAAATCTCAATATCAAATGTAAACATTTCCTCAGTAAAGGCTTAAAAATTTTTTTTCAAGCAAATGGACACAAGAAGCAAGCTGGTGGAGATATTCTAACATCTAACAAAATATACTGCAAACCAAAACTAGTCAAAATAGATGGAGAAGGATATTTCATGATAATCCAAGGAAAAACCAATCAAGATCTAAATTTTCAGCATCTATGCTCCAAATGCAAAAAAAAAAAAAAGTAAACTTAAATCACACATCAAACCTAACACATTGGTAGTGGGAAATTTTAACATCTGACTCTCACCAAGGGACAAGTAATCTACACAAAAACTAAACAAAGAAATAATGGAGCTAATAGATATTATGAATCAAATAGACCTAATGGATATCTAAAGAATCTTTTAACCAAACAGAAAATAGCCTGCCTTTTCCTCGGCACCTCACAGAAGCATCTTCATGTGGACAACATTCTCATAAAGCAATTCTCAATAGATACAAGAAAACTCAAATAACCTCCTGAATACAACAGATTAAATCTGATAACACCAAATACAAACAGCCTAAAAACTAATGAAAATTGAACAATTTCAAACTTGACAACTATGGGATCAATGACAAAACAAAGAAAGAAGCTAAAGACTTCCTAGATTTCAATGAAAATGAATGTACAACATACCCAAACTTATGAGATACTTGAAAGACATGCTAAGAAAAAAGTTCATATCACTAAGTGCTTTCTTAAAGAAATTGGAGAGATCTTACACTAACAACTTAACAGCATATCAGAATGTTCTAGATTAAAAAGATGTAAACACACTTAAGAGTAGTAGAAAGTTAGAAATAAACTCAGGGCTGAAACCAATTCAAAGGAAACAAACAGAAAAATATTAAGATTCAATGAAAAAAAAGAATTGGTTCTTTGAGAAAATCAGCAAGATAAGCAAATTTTTATCCAAACTAACTTAAAAGTACAGACAAAATATCCCCATCAAAATTCTAAAACAATTCTTCATAGATCTTGAAGATCTATATTCAACTAAAATAATAATATATGACACAGGAACTGCCAGAGTTACTACCACACTGGGTTTCAAGTTCTACTACACAACTATAAATGCATGGTATTGGCATAAAAGCAGACATAATAATCATTGGAATTAAATCAAAGACCCAGTTATAAATCTATACAACAGTGGACATCTGAATTTTCATAAAGAAGCCAAAATTATATAAAGAATGAAGGAAGCATCTACAGCAAATAGTGCTTGCTGGTCTAACTGGATGTTGACATGTAGAAGACTGCATAAAACTCAATTCCAGTTGGATCAAATACTGTAACATAAAACTAGATACACTGAACCTGATGGAGGAGTAAGTGGAGAATACCTTTGCATGCATTAGCTTAAAAAACAACTTCCTGAACAGAACACCTACAGTCCAAGAACTAAGATCAACAATTACTAAATGGGACCTCCTGAAACTGAAAGCTTCTTTAAGGCAAACTAGACTGTCAATAAGAGAAAACAGCTACCTACAAAATGGAAAAAGATTTTTAATAGTTCTACATCTGACAGAAGGCTAACATTCAGCATGTATTAAGAACTCAAGAAACTAGATATTTTAAAATCCAGCTTAAAAAGGGGATAGAGATCTAAACAGAGAGTTCTTAATAAAGGGATTTCAAGTGGCTGAGAAACAGGAAACTGTTCAACATCTTTATTCATCATGGAAATACAAATCTCAATGAGTTTGATATTCCATTCTACCACTGTAGATTGCTAAGGTCAAAAACACAAGTGAAAGCTCATGATGGTAAGTATGGGGAGCAAAAGAAACACTCATCTACTGCTGGTTAGAATACAAACTTGTACAGATACTTTGGAAATCATGGAGTCTTCACAAAAAATTAGTAATCAATCTGCATCAAGACCCAACTATACCACTCCTGAGCATATACCATAAGATGCTACATCATACCACAAGACTTATTCAACTATATAATATATTTCTTCATAATAGTTCGAAACTGGAAACAATCTAGATGTCCTCCAGTACAAGAATGGATAAAGAAACTGTGGTATAATTATATGATGTAGTATATTACTTAGCTGTTTAAAACAATGAGATCATAAAATTTGCAGGCAAATGGATGGAACTGAAAGACAATCATCCTGAGATAAGTCACAAAAAGACAAGCATATGTACTCACTTGTAAGTTGATATTATCTGTAAAGTCAAGGATAACTCTGCTGCAATCCAGAGACCCAGCGAATCTAAGTAACAAAAAAGTGCTCAAGAGGTGGATCGTAATCATGAATCTCCCTGAAAATGGTGTTAAAATAGACCTCAGCTGGTAACTGAAATAGGTAGCCTCTGATATACAAAGTTGGGCTTCTGTAGCTGACATTGTGTAGGTCAAGGTCTGTAACTCTTGCATGAGTTTCTCAGTGTCTCTTTTATAATCTATTTCAGTTTCAGAGGCTAGGAGGAATTCATCTACATATTATAAGAGTTTGGTATCAGGAAACCTGATAAAAAAAGGTAGAAGGTTAAAACGTAGTACCGCATCTGACAGGGGTGGAAAATTTTTAAATATATGGGACAACCTGATCCAGATAATTTGCCCATTGAAACTTCACTTTATCTGTCCATTCAAAGCAAATATTAGTTGAGTAATCACTGAAGGATGCAGTTTTCAGGTCTATGAAAATGTACACCTGTTCCCCTGAAGGCATCGGGTTCAAGATTTGAAATGGTGGGGTGGATACCTCCTCTTTCTCAGAGAAAGGGGAGTTCTGGGATGTCCACTTATGCAAGTCACTGATTGAGAAGAGAACATATACAATAAAAGGGAATGGGGATACTTGTTTGGATTGTTTGGATTGAAAGGAATGAGTAGTAGGGATGGAGGATGGGGAATAAAGGCAGAAGTTGCAAAGGATTGGGCCAAGTCAGGGCATTCCTGGGAATCAGGGGTGTTAATTGAGAAATCTGGTGAATTCATGCAGGGATCATAATTGGAGCTCTTGAGTATGTGTATGGGGTGGGGATGGAGGTGTAGTAAAAGAAGAAAAAAAGGGCCTCTGGAGCTAATGCTTGAGATAGAATCACTCTTTATCCCAGGACATAGGGTGGAGGTAATGATTCTTTATCTGGGTTGCTAGATAAAATGTTGAGTACTTTTTTTCTGTTGGGCTTAGCTACCAGAGCCTTAATACCAGGTTTAAGGAAACAAGTTACCCAAATATAATGAAACTGGAAAGAGTGTTCAGGATTTTCTATGACTACCAGCAATACTTCTCAGGCATTTTGTCTCTTGTATGTGCATGGTGGCCATTTAACACCAGAAAGAGAGCCATTGTAATTCACAAATCATCTGGAGGCTTCCTTTCTGGAAAGATGTTTAATAGGACACCTCTCTGCTTTGTACACCTCCTGAAAATAGTGGAGGAAACAGTTCAAAGGAGTGGGCTTTGTAGCAGCAGAAGTGCCTGTAGTTTCACTTGTCAGTTCTCAATTCATAAACAACAGACTGACCAGAAAAGGCAGAGATGGACAAGACAGAAACAAACAGTAAGAATAAGGAGACAAATTGTGGGTGGCCACCACACACTTGCAGCCCTAAACAGGAGGAATCTGGTGACAGTTCAATTGGATTATCACCCACATCCAACCTCTCTTAGTTGTCCAAACAGAAGGTGGCTTAACCAGACTTACTTCCAGAAGGGACAAACCAGGTGACTCTCACTGAAATAAATGCATACAGGAGTGTGAAACCTGACTTTTGCTAGCACTGTGTTCCTCTTTCTTGAAGGCCTGGAACATCTCAGGTTGTGCATCCTCTAAAAGAAAGTCCCCATCCACCAAGTTCATGGCACACTTAGAGACATGGGGACCAGGCAAAGGTAGTGAAATGATCTCTCTGGGAGCTTCAAATGTTATAATGTTGGGACTCCAAGAGAAACTCTTCTGATACAGCATCCTAGAATGCATTTTACACAGAGTTTTCAAAGGCCCAGAACACAAAAGAAAATCACATCCAGGTTGGCAGTCACAGGGGAAAGTAAAGCTAACTATTTAACAGAAGCCAAAACCATGCAGTTAGCTAGAGCATTTGAGCCCAAGTTTCTAGAAGAGTGTCGGATCCTCTCCTGTGGATGTTTCTATAATGGCAAGAAAGAAAATTGGTTAACATAAAGATGGCTCTAGATTAGACAATGTGGAGGAACCTATTCCCTGTCACAGAAAAAACCAGAAATCATGATGAAACATTGTATAAAAAGGTGAGAAGGTAAATATATATATATGTACATATATATACATATATATATATACATATATATAAAAACCTACATATACATATATGACTTATCTTCCAGGATTCCAGGACTAAGCCTGAATTTTCTTTTTCTCTTAGTTCCACAATGGCATTAGAAGCCTTCCCATTCATTTCCTTGACTTCTTGTTTTCATCTCCTCATAGTCTACAAAACACAGTTCCAGTAGCTGATTATCATGAGGCAGAAAAATCTAGAAGAAACAAGTTTCTCATTGCTCCCATAAAACACTGTCCTAAAATCAATTAAGTAGGGACATTTTTTATGGTTCACAGAGTAACGGCAACCAATTTCCTCCCTCTCTCCCTCGCTCCCTCCCTCCCTCCCTATCCTTCCCTCTCTCCCTCTCCCCCCTTCTCCAAATCAGCACTACAGCCCAGAAAATGGTGCTGCACACCCATCAGGATGAAACTTCCCACGTTAATTAATTTAATCTAGATAACCTTTCACAGGCTAACTCGACCTGGACAATTTCTTACCTTTGACAGGAATGTGCGTAATGTTTAACCTGCATTCTCTGCCAGAGAGGAAGAAGGAATTTAACTCTTCACTGCTATAGACTCAACATTAGGAACAGTTTAAGAAAGCTCTTATTCTTCAATATATGTGTCCTAACTAAATAAGTCAACTACAATACACCGTATCATCTTACAAATGGAAGGTTAAAGATAGCAAGATTCTCTTTTAGTTTCTGACAAGATCTATTTTGTATTATTATTTTACTAGCTTTTATTTCCATACAGAGGTTGGGGAAAATAAAGTACACAGCATAAGCCTTCAAAATATTTCTGATGTTTTAATCTGAAGGGAATGTCTCCATAACCAAAGGCAAGTCTGTACCTGTGTGAACAGGTGGAAAGCTGGGGCATACCTGTGTGCTTCTCAGAAATTGCTATATGGAAATCTTCCAAGTTTTGTGCCATCCTATTGATTTGAAATGTTTATGTTAATTCTTTCTTATGACAGCTATTACTTTCTCATAGTGTTTCACAATTTCAAGTAATGGAAGTTTTAAGTACAGCTTATTAAAATATTATATTATTTTCATGGTTTTTCATAGTTCATAAATACTAAAATTCTATTAGAGTTAGCACCATAGTTTAGTTACCAGAGCTGAGGTAATTCCATTGTTTTTTTTTTAAGGCAATAGAAGGCTGTATCATCTTTTGCTCAACTATTTTTACAATTAATGACAATTTTTTAAAATTTGG
>NW_021604651.1:1760021-1827648 GCF_004785775.1 Grammomys surdaster
AATTTGGAATCAATTTATTCCATAGTCTGTGCCATTGGGGATATGTTTTAAATAAATATAATAACATCAAGTATTACCTTAGTTAGGGTTTCCATTACTGTGAAGAGACACCATGACAAAGGCAACTCTTATAAAGGCAAACATTTAATTGGGGCTGGTTTATAGTTTCAGAGGTTTAGTCTAATATCATCATGGCAGGAAGCATGGCAGTATGCAGGTAGACCTGGAGCTGGAGGTGCTGAGAGTTCTACATATTGACCTAAAGGCAGTCAGGAAGAGACTGCCTTCCACACTGGGTGTAGACTGAACTTATTATATATGAGAGAGACCACAATGCTAACCTCTGCATTGACATGCTCCATCAAGACCACACCTACTCTAACAAGGCTATCTACCTCCTAATAGGAAGTCACTCCCTAAGTGCCAAGCATTCCAATACATAAATTATGAGGGCCATACCTATTCTAACCACCATAACTATGGATTCCAAAATATTATTTTGCCACTGCAAATTTTGACCTTCACAAGTTAAGACCTTGACTAAACCCTTAGTAGATCAGAAAGATTGACATAAATTGGTTAATCTGTATTCCAAGAAGCCCTCTTTGATTTTTAGAAATATATCAGTTCACTGCTAGAAGTCTGTCCTACTGAAGTAGTAACATACCTAAACAAAGTAGATCTACAAAATCCTATCTCCATATAGTCTTTTGTTACGTTTACATTTAAATGGCTATACACATCTCAAAAAATCAACTTCTTGATGTTTAGTTTTATTCTAAGATTCATAATGTCCTTTTAAAATTTTAATTCAAGAAATGCATAAACTGTTTTTAAGTTTTTAATTGAAAAGAGAGTCTTCTTTAATACAATACATCTCAAACTCACTTTCCCCTCCCTTCACTCCTCTACCTCCCCTTTTCACCCTACTCTTTCTCAGATCCACTGTCCCTCTGGTTTCTTTTCAGAAAAGAAAAGGCCCAGAGACAGCCAAATAGGACGAAACAAGGTATAACGAGACAAGATGAAAGCACTATGTCAAGGCTAGACAAGGCAACCCAGTAAAAAGTTCTCAAAAGCAAGCAGTTAGGAGTCTCAGAAAAAAGATAAGCTAATAACCATAACATTTATGCAGAAGACCTGTTGCAAACATATGCAGGTTCCTTACTTGTCATTGTAAGTTCTGTGAGCCCATGTGATGCCCGCTTAGTTGACTCAGTGCACCATGTTCTCCCTCTGACTTCTGTAGTCTTTTCTTTCTGTTTTCCAGAGAGTAACCCAGTCTTAAACAGGAAGAACTTGATGGAGATTTCCAATTTAGTCTCTCTATATATGTCTGTCTGTGGGTCTCTGCATCTGTTCCTATCTCCTGGTGGAGGAAACCTCTCTGAAAATTGGTGATATTATAAGGAGTTTTTAAAATTTATATTACTCTATTCATATTACCAAGCTGAAAGATACTAGGGAGGTAGGGTAAGCACATAGTAAACAAGAGACTGTTCTACTTATGACAATATTCTATCATCTTGCCAAATAAGCTTCTATCATATGTGCTGATGATAATTATTGACTGGAACAATGCTTCTATAAAGATTCAGCATAAACACATGAGAGTGTGATATATTCTTTAGAAATGAAAATTATTAGACTTTAAATGCAAATTGTTGACTGCAGTGATTGCTGAGACACCAGAGCAACTGTTGGAAGACCAATTGTTCACCAAGGTAAACATCTCAGGGACAAAGAAGGCATCTATGCAGCAGGGATGATATATGTATCTAGATAGTAAAATGTGGATACTAGACTGAGCTCATCCTTTTTAAATAAATAGAACCACCAGTGTTAAACAAGGAAGATGGACCTATTGACCATTGCCCAATGTGAACAACTCAAAGGGGCACTCTTCCATTGGATTCAGTAGTTCTGACTGGGACAAAACAATGTCTGCAATACTAGAGTTCTTTATATTTATTACAACTCTGAAAATTAAGTAGTTTTCTAGCAATTTAAAATAATTTTTATTCAAAATCTTTTAGAAAATTTTCATTGATTTTCATGATATTTCTACTTTTTCCTCCTTCTGTGACTTAAGTCTCTCTGTCTCTCTCTCTGTGTCTCTCTGTCTCTCTTTCTTTCTTTCTTTCTTTCTTTCTTTCTTTCTTTCTTTCTTTCTTTCTTTCCTACAAGCCATGTTAGGCTCCACTGATTTCTTAAATGCACTTATCACCTTCCCATTCTTCAGCTTTTACATCTCCTTCTATACCTCCTATTAAGCTGAATATCTTTTATTCTTGAGTCTTGAGCCTTCCAAGTAGCTCCTATTCACAGATAACCCTATATGAAGAATCTAGCTCAATTTTCTATATCCTCATTTTCACTGTTATCTATACCTTCTCCATTATTCTTGTCATTGTCTTAGTCTGATATGTGTTACTACAAAAACGTTCAAGGCTGGAACTTTTATAAAGAATAACATTTTATTCTGCTAAATGCAGAAAAAATGGTTAACAACCTGTACGTGATTAGTTCCTTCTTCACTGATATTGTGCAGATTATTGAGGTAGCATGGAACGTCACATGAGACGAAGACATACATAAGACATGGCCAAGCTGAGTTTTACTTTTATTTTGTTTGAGTGGTGTGTGTGTGTGTGTGTGTGTTTATGCATGCATACACATATATGTATATGAGAGAGAATTGTTTTATGTGGTTTAGATGTGTTTATGCATGGGTACGATATTCAGTGTTCTCTTCTATTACTCTGAACATATTCATATGAGAAGTGATCTCTCACTGAATCCGAACCTGAGCTGGCAGCCACCAAGCTCCAAGCTCTACTAATCCTCCTGTTTCTGCCAACTATTATTTTAGGATTACTGGAACATGTGCATATAATTCCAGCTTTTTATGTGAATGTTGAAAATTTAACTTAGACACTCATTTTTACTCTGCAAGCATTTTTAGCCAATAAATCATATATCTACCATTTACAATTAATCTTTTAATTAATTGACAAGTGATGATAGTAAAGCCAACATGATATAATCACCTCTTTAAAATTCTAATAGTTGATGAAATTATTTCAACAAATTAATCTCTGCCTACCTGTGGATGCCTGCAAAAAATTTTTAAAAATTATTTTGAAAAGTTAGATGATAACAGACAGCCACAATGGTTCTTTATAATTTGAATATCATATTAACTTACTCTTTCCTGAGAGAAGTTGAAATTTTGTATTTTAATCATTTATTTGTCTTTTTGTTTCCTAAAATTTCTTTATATTAAAGTTCTCACATACTGAGCTATTTCAATTAAACACACTACACTGAACACTTTAAATAAACCAGCTCCAGTCTAACTTGAAACAGGGTAGAGTTTGGCTTGGATGAATCATTGTTGAAACACAGTAAATAATACTGGAGTCTAAAACTTTAAAAGTTATGGTTTTAGAGCTTTATCTTCTAAGATAGTAAACATTCTGAGTCTTTGATCTCTACTGCTACCAGATTGTCAGAATGGAAATTAAGTACTTAGCACTAAAACTTGTGAACAGTGCTCATCTCCATAATGGTTAGGCCAATACTACATATGTGTCACAAATTGTGCTTCACAGGTTTGTCATATACTTTATAGGTTACATATCTAGGTGAGACAAATAATGGCTCTTCTCTCCCATCAACCTGCATATCACTTTCTGGTATTTTGGGTGCTGCCCAACAGAGAAATGTCCAGCTCAGTTCCAGTTTCATTTCTTTATACCTTGCAATTAAAAAGTATTCCTTGAAAGGCCATAGGCCACAGAATTGAGATTATTACTGATGGTTTGCTCAATGCATATAATACAAACACTGTCTCCTAAATACTTGCACTTGTAGACTTAAGCCACTCCCATTCAACCCTTATCAGAAAAGTTTCTATTTGCAGTGACTGTGGAGTACAGAGACTCATGGCCACTCAAGATGAAGGGAATATGTCATAGATGATAGGATGGCTCATCCAAAAACAAAGTATTTATAACTACTATAATGCTTAAAGAACATTATAGAAAACAGGACAGAAAAAAATGTAAACCCCTGTAGATGGGAAGAAGGGCAGCTGATTCCCTTTTTCTGGACAGGATACAACCAATTCAGTCATGAACTCATAGACGCTGTAATTACTTTCACTAGGCCTTCTCAATAGTCAGTCATGGATGAGAAAGGTGCTTATGCAATCCAGTCCCTCGCTGCTTAGTCATCGACCACTGTTGACCTCTAGAAGTAAAAATGTCACTGTCTTTTTGTTGTTGTTGTTGTTGTTGTTGTTGTTTAACCACTGCATTAGTTAGTCCCTAGACTCCAATGGACAATTTCAATGTAAATGTCACTCTAACAGTGCTGGTCAAACCTAGGTAAATACAAACAACAGAAAAAGCTATGAATATGGGGAAGTGATCATTAGAAAAAGAGGGTAAAAAAAAGATGAAGAGATGACAAAGGATAAATACTAATCTGAATGAACTTCTAAGAGAACTGTAGAGAAAAAAAGAACAAATGGAATTTAGAGGGAATAGTGGGTAAATTGAGGAGGAACTGGAGTAGAAAAAAATGTGCAGGTGCTGGTCTACATTAAAGCAAATTAGATGCATGTATGCAACTTTCAAATGATAAAAAATTATTTCAAATAGAATACATATGAAATAATGGTTATGACAGAACCTAATTTGGCATTTTCAAAATATCCCACATAAATCTTACAAACACCAAAGTTTTTAATGCTCTGTAATAGAATTGAGCAAAAGACAGCATAGTAGAACACAACAAGTGGGTTATGATAATCATGAGTCCCACCACCATGAGACACAAGCTGCAGAGTAGAGCTAACTAGACTAGAGGATTCTCAAGTTATATCTTATTCCATATTTGATATATGGCTTATTAATAACCCTGAGGTAGCAAAATTATAAAACTGTAAAAGTAGATAAGAATTCACTATTTAAGAAATTTAAGAGGAACACTCCTCCACTGTTGGTGGGATTGTAAACTGGTACAACCACTATGGAAGGCAGTATGGCGGTATCTCAGAAAATTGAACATAGCGTTACCCTGGGACCCAGCTATACCACTCCTGGGCATATACCCAAAAGAAGTTTCAACATACAACAGGGACACATGCTCCACCATGTTCATAGCAGCCTTATTTATAATAGCCAGAAGTTGGAAAGAACCCAGATGCCCTTCAACAGAAGAATGGATGCAGAAAATGTGGTACATTTATACAATGGAGTACTACTCAGCTATTAAAAACAATCAGTTCACAAAATTCCTAGGCAAATGGATGGAGCTGGAAAATATCATCTTGAGTGAGATGACCCAATCTCAAAGGAACATACATGGTATGCACTCACTGATAAATGGATATTAGCCCAAAAGCTCACAATTTTTAAGAATCTTCATATAGACCACATAAAACTCACATAGAAGAAGGAAGACCAAAGTATGAATGCGTTGGTCCTTTTTAGAAGGAGCATCAAAAGTTTCAACCAGAACTCCCAAAGTCTAAACCACCAACCAGAGAGCACAAAGGGAGGGACTCACGCACCTGTATAGGGAATTGAGGGTGACCTTGTTAGACTCCAGTGAAAGTGGAGGGCCAAGGTCCCCAAAAGTTTGGATCCCCTACTGTGTTGGAATTCGAGAGCAGGGAGATGGGACTGGGAGGATGTTTGGAGCACACCATCACAAAAATTAGGAGGAAGGGGTAGGGGATAAGGGATTTGGGGGGAGAATGAGAAAGGAGACAACATTGAAAGGTAAATACGTATAATACCCAATAAAAACCCCACACAGATAAAGAATTAAAAAAAAAAGGGAGTCTATTTATTTTAAATTAATTTCAAAAGTTTCTAGGAGATGCAAATTGGCTAAGATACTATTTTAAGCTCTCCACAAAAGAATTTAAATCTCTGTTCAATATTCTCAAGAGAGAGGTAAACCCTAACTTCCTCAACAGTTAATTGACAAAAGAGAGGTAATCTCACAAAAAGTAGAAAAAGCTATTTCTAATCGATATATCATATAGCCTGATTAATTGTCAGTGGAGCTATAAAAGTCCTTTGACAAAAGATTATTAATATAGATTTATATATCCTTAAATAAGGCCTTCATGACTCTCTGAGTGTGGAAGGAGCAACTGTTGGCGCTTCTGCCCTGATTTTACAAGAACTCTGAAAAATTGGCTTTAAAAACAAAAGAGGGGGAACGGTACCCCCTCAGAAGGAGTCCCCCTGAAATACTCTCCATCATGCCTTGTTCACTTTTCTGTCTCTAAAGCTGAAAGCTCATGGCAAATCTCTTGCTGACCATGTTGGTGACCTCGGGCACCACCAAGACCAACAAAACTTTGCCACAGATATGGGGAAGGACCCTCATACCCATAAAGGGAATGCCCCAGTCCCAGTTCCCTTATGGAGCCGAGGACTGATATGCCTGCCCAATACCACAGAAGGCACAGCTAACCGGCTACCACAAATATTAATGAAAAAAATAGATACCCTCACAAAGCCAGGCCCAATCATAAATACGATGAATAACAATTTACATCCAGGGAAGAGAAATCTCCCTGAGAATCCCCTTCTTTTTTCTTTCCAGGTAAAATTGAATCACCTGTGATGCCTGCTATTAGAAGTTCTAACCCAGATGGACCAGAAGCCAGGAGCCTCGCCCTTACCCTCACCCCCTACCTTTTCCCACCTGCACAAGGTCCCCTGAAGCTGGGCAACTGCAAGATCCTGCTTGGCAACTGCAGATAGACTCAAAGCAGTGTACCATATCATCTGAAGAATAGCAGGGAGACCACAACTCAAGCAGTGTACCATATCTTCTGAAGAATAGCAGGTTGCAGTCCTCCTCGCCCCCACGAATAACCAGGACCCGCCGGTCGGGTCAAGTGGCACCCAGACGTGGGGCTCGAGGCAAGGACCCATCCGGACGGACCCTCATTGAGAGGATGTGCGCACGACATCAAGATTGAGCAAGACAGAGATCATCGCCCGTGACCTGTCGTCCACGGAACCAGGTTGATGCTGCCATCAAGAAGGCAGTTGAAGTTCATTACCATCAGCTGAAAATTGCAGAGGATCCAGAAGTGACTCCGCAGGAGACTGACACAGCTGTCAGCTCCCCTGCCTCCCCCTATGGTCGACCCCTAGACTTCCACGCCCTCCAGAAGGGTACCTGGTATGCCTGGCTTTGCCCTCATTTCTCTCGCTAGAGAGCTTGGCCTCTTGATCACCACAACAAAAATTGGCTTTTTCCTAAACCAAGGCCACCCTTGATATGGCCGCTAACATTGGGGAGCCTTCCTTTATGACAATATTACACCCCAAACTGACAAATGGTTGGTAACTTGAACATATACAAGAGACTAGGATGGCTGTGAGTTAGCCCAATGACGGGATTATTGTAGGTCCACTTCCCAGGGGCCCACCCAATGCAGCCGAAAAGGAGTGCGTGGTGCTGGGAGTGGGTGCAGCCTACATGGCCTAAGACAGGGCTCTCACCCTCCTTTCACCCACATCAGAGTCCCTTGACGTTGCCCATCGTCGACAGCCTAAAGCCTTCGACCATCGATGTGACTCGTCTCACATCAGTGTTTTGGGGTTGTGAACTTGTCTAAGACCCCCCATAATTAGACATCCAAATTCAAAACTCACATAGTTGGGATTGAACATAAGACGCCTTCTCTAACTAAACAGAGAAGGGGGAGATGCCAGAAGCCAGGACCCTCGCCCTTACCCTTACCCCCTACCTTTCCCCACCTGCATAATGTCCTCTGAAGCTTGGGAGCTGCAAGATCCTGCTTAGCAACTGCAGATAGACTCAAAGCAGAGTACCATGTCTTCTTAAGAATAGCAGGGAGACCATAACTCAAGCAGTGTACCATATCTTCTGAAGAACTGCAGGTAGATCATAATTCAAGGCAGTGTACCATATAGACCATGACATGTTTCAAGGCACAGGCCAAGAAGATTTTGTACTTTTCCACCACCTGGACCCTCTTACCCCCTCCCCTTGTAAAACATGCTATAAAAAAGCATTTCATGTTCAAAAAAAAAAGAAATTAAAAAAAATATATATATAAAAAAAAAAAGAAATTTGTCAATTTTCATCAGATCAACCTTACAAATATTTTTAATTTTTATTATAATATTGTAGAACAATAGTTTATTCTGTTTTGTTCCACTTTCATGCTCAAGTATGTTTTATAAAAATGCAAAGTAGAAATAAAGGACAGAGAAATGAAGGAAGGGAGGGAGGAACAGATGATGGAAAGGAGAGATAGAAAGAGGGAAAGAAGAGAAGAGGGAGGGAAGTGTTGAGATAATGGAGGGAGAAAAGGAAAGAGAGGGTCAAATGTCCTTCCTATTTTCTGAGTGATTCTATGCATAAATCTCCTTTTCTCTGATACTTAAATGCATACAGAAAATTATGAATTCTATAGAAAATTAGAAATCACATCTGGCAAGCTATTTTTGATTTACTGAGCTAGAAATAGCTTTAAAAATACTTGCTCTTTCAGACTTGCATAATCTATCATTTGTAACTTTCCTCTGCATATCAGCATCAGCTCCACATTTCCAAGCTGTCACCCTCCCTCCCTTCCTAGCTTTTATGGAAGTTACAATGCAATTCAGTTCAATTCTGAACTCAATAAGGATGACAGGATGTACGGACACACTCTTTAAGTGCTCATTTAGGTGATACTATAGTTATGTGAGCATCACAACATGTCAGTATAAAAATTTATATATGGATGATTCTGTGTCCCAGTCACTGATGTTACAAGGTCTGACTTCATATGCTGCCTGTGTGCCTTATCAACATTTCTATTTTACAGTGTTTATCCTTGACAACAGGACATCAAAAGGCTAAAAGCTCTTCTTAAGGTAGGCTAGCCTAAACCAGTTGTATGTAAAACATATTTCAGAGTAACAATAAGACAACCTGTCTATTACAGTCCTTACCACATGCTAGAGGCCAGTGTCCATGCAATAACAGTTAACAATTGCTATAAAATCACCAATGAGAATAATTATAAGAATTTTCCAAGTTTAAAATCCCAGATCTCTGCCTATTGCTTGAGAAAGTTTTAATATCTCTTCCATTCCTCAGCCTGTCATCATCGTTTCATTTTTCTTTTTTAAATTTAACTTAAATTTTTACTTCTTCACTTTAAACCCCACTAACTGTCCTGCTCCCAGTCACCTGCTCCCACAATCTTCCCCATTTCCCCTTTCCCTTCTTCTGTAAGCAACTGGGTTCCAAACCTGGCACTTCAAGTCTCTACAAGGCTGGGAACTTCCTTTCTCACTGAAGCCAGAGAAGGCTACCCAACTTGTAGAATCGTATCCCACCTATAGGCAAAAGCTTTTGGGATAGTTCCTGCTCCAGTTGTTCAAACCTACATGAAGGTCAAGCTGCTCATATCTGCTACATATGAGCAGGGAGGCCTAGGTCCAACCAGTGGTTCCGACTCTGAAAGGGTCTAGATTTGTTGACTCTGTTGGTCTTCCTGTGAAGTTCCTATCCCCTTCCAGGTACACAATCCTTCTTCCTCTTCTTCCATAAGAGTTCCTAAGCTCCATCCACTGTTTGGCTGTGAGTGTCTGCATCTGTCGGGATCAGCTGCTGGATGGAGCCTCTCAGAGGACAACATGCGCCTGTCTGCAAGCATACCAGAGGATCACTTATAGTGTTAGGCATTGGTGCTTGCCCATGTGATGGGTCTCAATTTGGGCCGATTATCTGTTAGTCATTTTCTAAGTCTCTGCTCCATCCCTTGTACCTACATTTCTTATGGACAGGATAAATTCTGGGTTGAAAGTTTTGTGGAAGGTGGGTGTCTATTGCTCCACTTGGATTTTTGCCTAGCTATAGGAGGTAGCCTCTTCAGGTTCCATATCCCTAATGTTGTGAGTCATAGCTAAGGTCACTCCCATTGATTCCTGGGTTCCTCCCATTTCCTAGGTCTCTCTGTCTTGTCCTGGAGATGTCTCCACCTTCTCAACCCCATCCATTGCAGATTTCCATTCATTTTCACGGCCATCTAGCCATCTGTCCTGCCCTTCCCCACACTTGATTATCTTGTATCTCTGACTTCCCCAAGGATCTAGAAGCATGTTTGTGGGACTATTCTTCCCAGCCTTATCTATATCTCTTGGTATTTTTTGTCTGTAGTGACTCCGGTGATATGGAAAAAAAAAACAGATCAAAACAACAACAAGAAAACATCTTTCAGTGAGAGAATAGAAAGGACTAACCTCCTCCCTTTTGGATCATATACATGTCGTATAAATCCCAGTCTCTTCAGAAGTCAACAATCGTTTTGTTTTTGAAGACTGTGTTCAGCTCCTGGGAAACATGTTGGACATTCTGTCTTTGCATTCTCTGCTGGGTTAATATCTTGTCTTAACGGATTCTGTATCAAAAAAAAAAAAAACCTAGGACTTTTACCTCCTTAGGGATGATCAAATAAGGAAGTTCATTTTAAGTAGCTTTAGCTTCTACATTTCTTCTCCTGCCATGGAGAGGACAGTAGTGGTGTGAGGTGGCAAGTGGATGAAACTTACAGCAAAGTAATTTAGAAACACAGTTTCAGAATAGTCTGAGCGTTAGGACAATGTCTGTTAGAAATTCAAGAGTGGAAATTTTAAGGAGTCTATCCAGCTGTGTGGGAAGGATGACTGCTAAGTGTCACCAGGACAGAATGAATAATTCACTAATCACCTTAATGTCCAACAACTGTGAAGGTGAATAGCATGACTGTGTCTCTGAGAGCTTGAAGTAAAACCACCACCATAACAATAATGTACATATTTAAAAATAATACATTCATCTTCCAAGAGGCATTTAAATTGCTTGAAATACATTTTATCAGAGAAGAATTTTTGAAAGAATACTAATTATTGATGCTATAATCTATATTATAGCATGTTCAATCCATAATCCTTGGAGAGAATGCACTCTCAGATTTCAATAAACGATCCCATTCTAAAATAATAAACTTAAAACTTTATGAGATTATTTCACAATTTTATTCGTCACTCAATTGTGCCACTCATGAGTGTGATCCCTGTAGATGAAAATGCCATGCCACCATGTCACAAGGTTAAGCAGTACTAAATTTAAAAATATGGCATACTTTGTGTTATATTAAGTTCTTATCTTGATCATTGAAATAGGTCCAATTTATTGAGAACTTAACTATCTGACAGTCAGGATGTTGTCTTACATACATTTATTTAAGCCCTTTGAGGACGATAATATATTCCCAATTTACATACATATTGGAACCTAGATAGATAATCATGTCTTAGATTCTGTAACTTGCCATGAAACATGTCTATAGTTTCTATCCATATCTAACCCCACAACTGACACACTTAACTAGGTTACTTTAAAGAAATAATTATTTTGAAAGTATGTTAAGATTTTTCTTCAAATTCATGAATTACTTTCTCATTAAACTTGCATGAAAGTTATGAAATAAGCTCCTAGGTATCTTACTTTACAAGGAATTCATATTAGAATGCAGTGGTGCCATCACACTACTTCATAACAATCTTGACAATTAGGCAGCAGTCCTACTTGGAAGAATTCTGTACTCTGCACACACATTTGTGGTAATCTCAGTGTGCTTACAGCTGCTGGCACAGGCATTATTATAATCTAGGAAAACAACTATTTTCAAGTGAACCTCAATGTGATGTCAAAACACAATATGTGAAGAAGTTACTACATTTGAATAAAAGTCAATGAATGGGAAAACAGTCTACAACAAAGCAAAATAGAATACTGCCTATGGTCTAATGGCAAAAATTTTCATGAGAAAAGAAGTTAGATTTTAAAGACTTATCTTAAGAATATAATGGACACTGGACTTTGTATATTGGTTGATGGAAATTACTAATATGAAAGCTGTCTTTTCTTCTAACTTTTTTATTTCAGAGGTACTTTCTTATATGAATGCATATTTTGTGAAGATTAGATGATAGAATTTTTTCTCATGGCTCATGGTTTTTACTCCTTTCAGACTATGTATCACTTGTGTCTTCAATTTTTATTTTCTCTCAAAGTAAGGTTATCATTGCTTGCCTTTGTATGACAAAACTATTTGTTCTATAACCTGAATTGAAATAAAAATAAAATAAATATAAAAATATTTTCAATATATTTTATCATTTTAAAACTTAAGTACCCCATTTTCTCCATTTGTGTTTTGATTTTCCTCCCACATGACAGAAACTATAGAGGTAGTTTATGATAGCTGATAGACTTTGTACTTATAAATATTCTGTGTGTGTATAACATTTATTCATTACTTTTTATTAAAATAAAACAAAGCCTCTCTTGTTTTCCATTTTCTTCCTACATCCCACCTCTCTGTGGTTGATAAAAACATTAGAATTTTTCTAGTAGGTGATCAAATTTTTAAACTGACATTTTAATATTTCATTTATTATAGATTTCATTCTCTTTAAACCTGTTTTTGCTTAGTCTAGACCTTATTGAGCAACACCGCCATTTCCTCCAGGTTGATTTCTCACTGTAGCACCAGAATCTCGTGGAATTAATGCTTTCTGCCTTCCATTCTCAGCCACATGTTGACCTGTGAGGCTTAACTGTCTCCTAGCTTACCTCCAATCCATTTTTTCAGCCTCCTGTCATTTGGTTTGCTTTCCCTCTTTCTAAGCTATGGAAAGATTCACAAAGACCTCCATCCAAGGAAAATTCTTTCATATTTATAACTTTAAGTTTTCCTGGCACAAGACTTTCAGGAACACAGTTTCTGTATCAATATTTTCCATGTACTTTCTTCTAAATCCTTATGCTTAACTGTTTTCCTCTACTCATTTCCTTGTTCTCTCTGTCTTGGTAAGATTTTCCTCTCTCTCTCATACTTTAATTGTGTTTCCCATTGCGCTTCTAATCTGAAACTTTTTTCTTCATATTCTTCTTATACAATTTTATCTGTTCTTTTGTTTTAGGTATCTAACATCCTTAAAAATATAGTTCTAGTATCCACAGAACTAGCAGGCCAGCAATCATATTACACATAAATTCATGTTTGACTAATCTTTGTTAGTTGTTAAATTATTATAGTCATTGTTAAATCTTTACTTTTTATTGCCCTTTAAGGAAGATTTATCATTACTACTTTGTAAAGAAAGAAACCCAATCTTAAAGAATATAGGAAAAACTCCCAAGTGATAGTATTTGTGATTGTAAAGATAATATTGATCGTGGAGTATTTCAGGCTCTAATGTATTCTTAGTAATCTTTCCTTAATAGTTTTGCATCCTAATCCTGTGATTTCATTGTTGATAATCAACATTAGCACATAGAATTCTGGTTTTCAAAGGCATTTGAACATAGCTCACTCGTCACTGATCACACTGTCAAGTTCAATCAAATGTCCAAAGTCTGCTTTCTCTGAGAAATGGTAGTAAGCTACTCAGCGCTTACCAAATCCTAGCTCCTGTGATAATCTGTGTCTCAATCCATTCTATTATGCTCGCTGCTAAGATTGAGCTTTCTTAAGTACTGCTGAATTAAGAGAAATTCAACTCAGCTAAATTCTGGAGTGCCCTATTTTGGAAGTATTAAATTTTGTAAGCTGTAATACAGGGTATTATGTTCATAATATTAGAATATTATGTCAATTCAAGATAGATTTTTGCAGATTATAAGAAAAAAGTATCAAAATTTACTGGTTGATAATTTTGTCAATTTTATTCAATTTGTATGTAAAAAGTGAATGCTAATAGTACCTACTAGTCAGGGATGGCTCTTCTGCCATAACTAACCATTTTTAATAATGGCAATTTTATGTTAGAGTCTTTTAGATCAGTGAATATTTATACTGTGTTGCATCTGCTGATAATATTTACTCAGGAAATACATTATATGCTAATTTATCAAGTGATCCAGAAAGGGGTAATATTTGTAAATAGACTTAATCACCAATGGCCTGAGATATAATCATTTATATATGCAATGCAATTACTAAACCAAATGGAGATACTCTAAGGATTTATGGTGTGATGATTGTGTAAAAATGCTGGGAGATTGGTGCACACTGAGGCTCTTTGTAGCTCCACATCATTTCCAGCACACTTTTACTTCTGTTTCAACTGGCTGCTTTTGAGTTGCACCTGAAATAGGCATATTTTCCCAATTGACCATACATTTTTAGACAATATATTTCTTTTACTTTATAAGGAATTTCTATTACTATTATTATTATTACTATTATTATTATTAAATCTTCCTTTACAGTCCAGCCACTACCACCCTCCCAGTCTGCCCCTCCACAGCCGCTCCCCATCCTGTACCTTTTCTCACCCATTTCAAAGAGACCCTCCACCTCACCAGACCTTCCCGCTCCCTAGGGCCTCAAGTCTCTCAAGAATTAGGTGAATCTTCTCTCACTGAGACCAGACCAGGCAGTCCTCTGGTGTATATGAGTCAGGGGTCTCATATCAACTGATGTATACTGCCTGTTTGGTGGCTCAGTGTCTGAGAGATCTCGGGTGTCCAGGTTAGTTGAGTTGTCAACTAACCTGGTCCTCCTCAATTTTTTCCAGCATTTCCAAAAAGCACAGGGATTCCCAGCTTCTGTCCACTGGTTAGGTGTAAGTATCTGCACCTGACTGTTTCCAGCTGCTTGTTGGGTATCTCGGAGGGCACCCAGGCCAGGCTCCTGTTTGTAAGCACACAATAACGTTTAGTAATAGTGTCAGGCCTTGGAGCCTCCCCTTGAGCTGTATTCCAATCTGAGCCTATTACTGGACATTCTTTCCCTCAGGCTTTTCTCCATTTTTTGTCCTTGCAGTTCCCCTAGACAGGAACAACTGTGGGTCAGAGTTCCTGACCATGGGATGGCAACCCTATCCCTCCACTTGATGCTCTGTTCTTCCACCAGAGTTGGACTCCACAAGCTCCCTCTCCCTGCTGTAGGGCATTTCATCTCAGGTCCTCACTTTGAGTCCTGAAAGGTCTCTGACAGAGCCACCCTCCCCCCATCTCCTACCTCCTGAGGTTACCTATTTTCATTCTTCCTGCTGGCCCTAAGGGCTTTAGTCTTATCTGATCGTGTTCCCCTTTTCCTCTCCCTGTCCTCTCTCCCACCCAGGCTACTCTCTTCTGCCCCTCCCCCCGAATGCTTTCTTCTCTGTCCCACGTGCGATTGAGGCATCCTCACTTGGGCCCTTTTGGGCTTGTTAAACTTCTTGAGTTCTGTAGATTGTATCCTGGGTATTCTGTACTTTTCTGATTAATATTTACTTATTAGGGAGTACATAGTATGCATGTCCATTTGGGTCCGTTAGCTCACTCAGGATAATATTTTCTAATTCCATCTATTTGCCTGCAAAACTCATGATATCCTCATTCTAAAACCAAACAATCCAATCAAGAATGGTTTATAGAACTAAACAGAGTTAACAGCAGAAGAATCTCAAATAGTTGAAAACCACTTAAAGAAATATTCAGGGACTTCCGGTCTGGGCCCGACCATAGAGCAGGTCACAGGCAGCAGCTCTGTATCCAACCCCAGAGAACCGAGAGAAAGAGGGACTCCCAGGAGCTTTAACTCAGACAGCATCCCAGGTAAAAATGAATCACTCGTGATGTCTGCTGTTAGAAGTTCTAATCCAGATGCTGGCCTCCGAACTTATACTACTCAGACCTTTGAAGGGCCACTGACAAGAACATCAAACAGCTAGAGATTGACATCACTAATCTGAAGAAATCCCTCGTTTCTCCGTCTGAAGAGACCTCCTAAAATTTCAAAGATCCTTATTGGACTTGATTTACTCTAGTACAATAGAAAAGGCTGTATACAGCTCTTGACTGTGTACAACCCTCAAAGAAGAAGGTTGCCTTTACATAGACAAGACAAGGAGGGTTAAAGAGAGCATGAAATAGGTCAGTGAAGGCTCTAAGAAAAATCAGAGAGAGAAACAGACAGATGAATGCTGGTACAAGAATTGGTTTGCAGCCTCTCCAAGGTTGTCAACCCTATTTCCTTCCATCTTGGGACCATTATTTGGGTTCTTTTTTGTTTATTTCTTCTGGTCCCTGGCCCTCAGATAGGTGGACTAACTCTGTGATACAACAGATAAATAATTTGGTAGCAAAACCTACTCAGATACATTATCATAAGTTAGCTATGGAGGACCACGAGACTCAAGATGAGGTTGTTACTTTATACAGGGTGTTTCCAAAACCCATCTCCACCCAACCTAAAAGGGGGGACTTCTGCCCCTAGACCAAGCAGAGAGGGGCCACCCAGAACACCCTGTGACAGGCAATCTGAATTCTTGCTTAGGCTGCAAGGCTAAGCACTGCAAGGAAATATAAATAAAAGATAAAATTATCTATCTGGGTTCCCTGAGGGACAAGCCTGACTGCATAGGGGTTGATGCCAGAAGTATCCCCTTTCCAGGAAAAAGACATCGGGATGGGTATGGCCCTCATGCCTCACTGGACAATGACAGGGGGACTGGAGCCATTACAAGGTCCCCTTCAAATACTGGAGGTCAGGCCTCTATCCCCGCCTTCCCAAGTTTAGAATTGCCACAGCCCTTCTATACTTAGAGAAGGGAGGAGATGTCAGGGGCAGCCCTGCTTACACACTGTAGGCCTAAAATCAGCCATAGGCCTAAAATCAGCAATAGGCCTGTCATGCATATATACTAACACCAAGTCTTGGGTCTCAGTGGAAAAACATTAAAACAGATGGCTATAAGCTAATGTCAACAGGCAGCTTTTGTGGAAATTTATAAGCCTGAGTAGTCATAGACCTTGTAAACAGGTAGCTTTGGCAGACAATATCAACTTAGATAAGGACAAGCGAGTCAAAGGCAGAGTCATAGTGAATTGTCCCCTGAACCTTCACCTAGCCGATACCCAGTTCTGAAGATATCTGTATTACCCCTGAACACCCACACACCAGTGTCATTTCCTTCCCCACATCCTGCCTTTCTGTGTTTATAACCCCTGTGTGAATTAATTACGATTTGAGAAAAAAATAAAAAAAATAAATAAAAAATAAAAGTGAGCAAGAAAATAAGAATGAATATAAAAAAATAAAATAAAATTGCAAAAAAAAAAAAAGAAATATTCAAAGTCCTTAGTGACCAGGGAAATACAAATCAAAATGAACCTGAGATTCTACTTTATACCAATTAAAACGGCTAAGATCAAAAAATCAGGTGTCAGAATATGTTGGTGAGAATGTAGAGAAAAAGGAAAATTCTTCCATTGCTGGTGGGATTGCAAAGTGGTACAACCACTCTGGAAATAAATCTGGAGGTTCCTGAGGAAACTGGAAATATATCTACCTGAAGACCCAGCTATTCTACTCTTGGGCATATACCCAAATGATGCCCCACCAGGCCAAAGGAGTACTTGTTCCACTATATGCTCAAGTGGATATTGTAAACAGCTTCTCATCACTTTCTCAAGAAACACTGCCTTACTCCCTCCTTCTATGAATTCTTCCATTCTAACCTATGATGCAGAAAGATTTATATTTTATCTCCTTTCTCTTTGGTAACTGGCACTCAATTTAAAACTTTATTTTCTTTTTTTTTTAAACTGAATGTCTGAAGCTGAGGACATGATTCAGTGTGTAACATACTTGTTACTGAAGGTTGAAGACAAGAGCTTGGATCCAGTTTGTAATCCTAACTCTTAAAAAGCAGAAACAATGGGTAACCAGAGCAAGATATTTGATTAGACTATCCAAATAAGTAAGGTCTGGTTCCACATTATAGACACCGGATCAATATATGAGGTACAGAGCCGCAGAGTAAGATACAGAACGTCAATCTTGATCTTCCATATGACAACTTGGAATTAGCTTTTGATGACATTGTCAAAATTTAACCAAATTTTAGCAAAAAGTAGACAGAATTTTAAAGAATTGTTTACAGTAGAAGTTGCATCAACATACTGACAGAATCAAACATGATATGAGAAAAGATTAGTGTCTCATAAAAGAGAATTGACCTTCAAAACACTAGATCTTGACATGTTTAATCTCTTAACTTTTCCTTGTAAGGTAATAAATCTTTGCATTATTTAGTTAGTGTCTTTTGGCTTTTATGATATTGTAGGATAATTACATGCATTGCAAATTCAGAGGAAAGGATAGTTGAACAGCAAATGACAAAAAAGATTGCAATTAGATTCACTGCAACAGAAAACAAATGGGAAGCAATGATAGAATCACATAGCTATATCCATATCAATACAGACTTTTAAAATTGAGAACACATACTACACAGTCACCAGGGCTAGCACTTCTGTTTCTATTACTTTGGTTTCAAGTTAAAAGTTAAGAAGTTTGAATTCCCCAACAACCTCTCCTCCCACCTTATTCAGATCTGCAGATCCTGAGCTATACAGGTAAACTTCCCTTCACCCATCTTCCATGCTTACTCTCGAATAAGTCAAACTGTTGCCAGCAACCTGCTTTCCCAGGGGACCTCTGTTCTCACCCCACCTCCCCCCTTAACATCATCAGACCTACTGAGTCTTAACCATACAGGTAAGATTTCTTTACTCCAACCATCTTCCCTACTTCCTGAGTCCTTTGGGCCCTACAAGCTGCACTGAGCACCCTGCCTACCCAGACAGACATCCATTCACCCACCACCTCGCTGCCCTCTTTCATTGGATCTGCAGCTCCTGAACCATGTACACCAGCAGATCTGGAACCATAAAACTCAGGTATACCTATGAGAGACCAGCCACACATGGACCACTGAGGTTAACCTCCATCCAAATACCTAATACTACAGGAACATGCAGAGACCCAAACCATCCAGGTTTCTAAAGGTCCTCAAAATAACACAGTCAACAAAAACCAGGGCAATATGACACCTTCAGAACACAGGTACCTATGTATACCAAGCCATGAATTTTCTACCACAACTGAAGCAAAAGAAAATGACCTTAAATCCAATCATATAAATATGATAGGAGCCTTTAAGAAGAAATGAATAAACCTCTTAATGATATACAGAAAAATACAATCAAACAGATAGAGGTCTTTAAAGAGAAAACAAATAAATTTCTTAAATTTATATACAATAATACAATTAAACAGGTGAAAAAATTAATAAAACTGTAATACATGAGAGTAGAAATAGAAGCCATAAAGAAAACACAAACTGAAGGAATCCTGGAGATGGAAAACCTAGGGAAGAAAACAAGCACAACAAATGCAAGCATCACTAACAGAATTCAGGAGATGGAAGAGTGAATCTCAGGTGTAGAAGATACAAGAAATTGGTACACAGTTCAAAGAAAATGTTAAAGCTAAAAGTTTCCTGACCTGAAACATCCAGGAAATCTGGGATACCATGAAAAGAACTTACCAAGCAATACTAGGAATGGAAGAAGGTGAAGAGTCCAAGTTCCAAGGCCCAGAAAATATTTTCAACAAAATCATAGAAGAAAACATTCCATAGCTAAAGAAAAAGATGCCAATAAAAATGCAAGAAGCTTATAGAATACCAATTAAACTGAACTAGAAAAGAAAATTCTCCTGTTACATATTAATCAAAACACAAAATCTACAGAACAATGAAAGAATATTAAAAGCAGCAAGTGAAAAAGGACAGGCAACATACAAAGGCAGAGTTATCAGAATTACACCGGAATTCTCAACAGAGACTCTAAAAGACAGAAAGACCTGGACGTATATCTTAAAGATTCTAAAAAACTACAAATGCCACCCTAGACTACTATATCCAGCAAAACACTCAATCACCATAGATGGAAAAAAACCAAGATTTTCAAGTATTTCAAGGCAAACCCAAATTCAAACAATATCTATCCACAAACCCAGCCCTAAAGAAAATACTACAAGAAAAACTCCAAACCAGGAAGGATAACTATATCCAAGAAAACACAGAAAATAAGTAATTCTATACCAACAAAAACAAGGGAAGAATGCACAAGTACACATAAACTAACAACACCAACATCAAAATAACAGGAAATAACAGTCACTGGTTATATCTCTCAACATCAATGAACTCAATACCCAATAAAATCACATTGACTAACAGAATGGATGAAAAAAAAAAGGATCTATGATTCCACTGCATGAGAAACATACCTCAGCAATAAAGATAGATGTTACTTCAGAGTAAAGCAATAGAACATAGTAATCCAAGCAAATGGACCCAAGAAGTAAATTGAAGTAGACATTCTAATATCTAATAAAATACACTTTCAGTGACAATTAATCAAAAGAGACAAGCAAAGACACTTCATAATCATTAGAGGAAAAATCTACTAAGTTGATATCTCAGTTCTGAACATCTATGCCCCAAACACGGGAGAGGGGCACATTTGTAAAAGAAAAATTGCTAAAGCTTAAATTGCATATTAAACTCCACACATAAATAGTGGGAAACTTCAACATGCCACTCTCACCAAATGACGAGTTACTCATACAAAAACTAAATAGAGAAAAAAACAAAACTAACACATTGTGAATCAAATGTCCCTAATAGGTATCTATAGAATATTTCCCCCAAACACACATGAATATACCTTCTTTATAGCATCTCATAGATTCTTCTCCAAATTTGGCCATAAATACTTGGTCAAAAAACAATCCTCAATGAGTATAAAAAAAATGAAATAATGCCTGTTTCTTATCACACCACCATAGAATAAAGCTGGTATTCAGCAAAAGCAGAAACACCAGAAAGCCTACATACTCATGGAAATTGAGCAACTCTCTACTCAATGATTTCTGGGTCAGGGAAGGAATAAAGAAATTAAGTACTTTCTAGAATTCAAAGAAAATAAAGGCACAATGTATCCAAACTTATGGGACACAATGAAAGCGGTGGGAACTGGACAGTTTAAAGCACTCAGTGCCTCCATAATGTTAGAAAGTTCTCATAGGAGCAATTTAAAAGTACACCTGAAAGCCCTAGAAAAAAATAGAAGCAAGCACACCAAAGAGGATTAGAATGCAGGAAATAATCAACACCAGGGCTGATGTCAGTTAGAAACAAAGAAAACAATGCACAGAATCAAAGAAACAAAGAGCTGGTTCTTTGAGAAAATCAGCAAGGTTGACAAATCTTTAGCCAAAATACAAAGAGACAGAGAGACAATATTCAAATGAACAAAATCATGAATAAAAAAGGACATATAATGGTAGGCACTGAAGAAACTCAAAGAAACATTAGGTCTTTTTTATGTTTATAATCATCTACATCTATATTATAACCTTTATCATCTTTCCTTCCCACCCTTGTCTGTCATTCCCAAGGAATTCCTAATCTATTTTCTGTCGCCATAAATTACTTGCATTTCTTGGCACTTTATGTAAATGCTATCTAGTACTATGTTCCAAGTGTGGCCTGATTTTTCTCTCACAATAACCACAGTTATTTTGAGATTCACCACTGTCTTTGCATTTATCAACAGTCTATTCTATTTAAATTAATTTTTATGCAGTTTACATCGCACTCATTGCCACCCTCTCAGTCATCCCCTCCCACAATCCTTCACCCATCCCTCTATCCTTTTCCTCTGAGCAGTTGGATGTCCCCCTGGGTACTCCCCACCTTAGCACTGAAAGTCTCTGCAATGCTATGAGCTTTCTCTTCCACTAAGGACAGACAAGGCAGACCAGCTAGTAGAATGTATGTATCTCACATACAGACAATAGATTTCGGGATAGCCCCTGCTCCAGTTTTTCAGGACCCAATGAAGGTCAAACTGAACATATGCTACATGTGTGCAGGAAGGCCTAGATCCACCCCATTTATGTTCTTTGTTTGGAGGTTCAGTCTCTAAGATCACCAATGGTACAGTTTAATTGATTCTGTTGATCTTCATATGGAGCTCCTATCCCCTTAAGGGTTTATTGGAGTACAAACTTATACAACCACTTTGAAAATCAATTTAGCTGTTTCTCACAAAACTGGAAATAGTTTTACCTCAAGACACAGCTGTACCATACCTCGGCATATACCCAATATATCTATCTGAGTCAGCTGCTAGTGGAGCCTCTCAGAGAATAGCCATGTCCACAAGCATATACTTCTGTATGCAATATACCTCTCTCTGCAAGCATAACTGAGGATTATTAATAGTGTTAGAAATTGGTGCTTGCCCATGGAATGGGTCTCAAGTTGGGCTGGTTATTGTTTGGCCATTCTCATAGTTTCTGCTCTATCCCCCTTACCTGAATTTCTGGTAGACAGGATAAATTTTAGGTTGATAGTTTTGTGGGTGGCTTGGTGTTTCTATCATTCCACTGAGGTTCTTGTGTAGATACAGATGGCCTCTTCAGGTTTCATATCCCCAATGTAGTGAGTCACAGCTCAACTCACCCCCATTGATTCCTGGGTGCCTCCCTTATGTGAGGTCTCTGTCTCATCCTGGAGATGCCACCCACCTCTTCACCCCTCTCAGTTTCAGATTTCCACTCATTTTCACTGCCATCTTGCAATCTCTCCTATCCTTCCCCATACCTGATCTTGAACCTCTAACGTCTTTCCTCATTCCCCCCAACTCTCCATGCTCCATGTTGATCTGCCTCTTATGACTACTTTATTCCCCCTTTTTAGTGAGATTCAAGGTTCCTTGCTTTGGCCTTTTGTATTTTTTACATTCTTTGGGTGTGTGGAATGTAACATAGTATTTGTATTTCATGACTAATATCCACTTATAAGTGAGTACATAATATACATATACTTTTGGGACTGCATTGCCTCACTAAGGATGGTATTCTCAAGTTTCAACCATTTCTCTTCAACATTCATGATGTCTTGGTTTTTAACAGCTGTATAGTATTCCACTGTGGAGATGCAATACGTTTTTTAATCCATTCTTCAGTTGAGGGACATCTAGGCTGTTTCCAGTTTATGGCTATTATGAATAAAGCTGCTATGAACATAGTTGAGCAAACATCTTTTTGAGATGTTGGAGCATCTTTTGGGTATATGCCGAGGTATGGTATAGCTGTGTCTTGAGGTAAAACTATTTCCAGTTTTGTGAGAAACAGTCGAATTGATTTTCAATGTGGTTGTATACGTTTATACTCCAATCATCAACTAAGCAGTGTTTCCCTTGCTCCACATCCTCATCAACATATGCTACCTCTAATTGAGTATTTGATCTTACCCATTCTGATGGGTGTAAAACGGAACCTTATAGTTGTTCCATCTTATACCTATCAGAATGTCTGTGATCAAACATTCAAGTGATAGCACATGTTGGGGAGGACATGGAGCAATTTTTGGTGGGAATGCAAACTTATACAACCGATTTGGAGATCAACTGGGTGGTTTCTCAGAAAATTGGGAATAATTCTACCTCAAGACACAGTTATAATGTGCCTGGCATATACCCAAAATACTCCAACATCACAAAAACATGTTTGCTCAACTATGTTTATAGGAGGTTTAGTTATAGTAGCCAGAAATTGGAAACAACCTAGATGTCCCTCAACTGAAGAATGGATAAAGGAATGTGGTACATCTGTACAATGAAATAATATTTAGCTATTAAAAACCAAAACATCATAAATTTTACAGGAAAATAGGTGGATCTTGAGAATATCATCCTCAATGTGGAAGTGCAGTCTCAAAAATGCATGCATGGCATGCATTCACTTATAAGTGGCTGTTAGCCATAAATTAAAATATGCATATGCTACACTCCACAGAACCAAGGAGGCAGGACAGGAAGGAGGTCACAAGCAAGGGGACTTGAGCCTCACTTGGAAGGGGGAATGGAATGGTTGTAGAAGACAAATGAAGGGAGAGAAGTGTGGAGGAGAGGGAATCTGGAGGGGACTGGGTCGTCAGGGGATGTCGAGGGAGGGACAGAGTTTGTGGTCAGATGGCCATGAGAATGAATGAAAATCAACTGATGAGGAACAGTTAGAGAGTATCTCCAGGAAGAGATAGAAACCAGAGATAGGGGTGGCTCCCAAGAATCAATGGGAGTGCCATTAGCCATGACTCAGATCATTAGGAATATGGGTCCTGGGGAAACTATCTCCTATGGTCAGGCAGGATACTCATTGGAGCCATAGGGACACCAACCCACACACAAATTGTTTGACCCCAAATGGATCCTGTCTACAAGAAATCCAGGGATAGGGTACAGAGTAGAGACTGAGGAAATGGCTAACCAATAATGGGCTTAACTTGAGACCCATGTCATGGGAAAACACCAATCCGTGACATTATTAACAGTACCTTGTTATGCTTTCAGGCAGGAGAATGGCATGGCTGTCCTCTGTGAGGCAATACCCAGCAACTGATTTATACAGAGGCATACACTCACAGTCAATCTCTAAGTGAAGTTTGGGGATACTTATAGAATGGGAGGAAAGTTTACAGCCCCTAGGGGATTGGAAACACCATGGAAATACCAACAGAATCAACTAACCTAGACACTTGGAGCTCTTGGAGACTGAACCACCAGCCAAAGAACATATATGGACTAGATCTAGGCCTCCCCACATATATGTAATAGATGTGCAGCTTGGTCTTCATGTGGGTCCTAAAATAACTGGAATGGGGGCTATACCAAAATCTGTTGCCTGTATGTGGGATATGTTCTTCTAGCTGGTCTGCCTTGTCTGGCCTCAGTGGCAGAGGAAGACCCTAGCCTTGCAGATACTTGAAGTGCTAGGGTGGGGGCTACCCAGAAGGGTCACCAACTGTTAGAGGAGAAGAGGATGAGTCATGGGGGAAGGATTGTGGGTGCAGGTGACCATGATTCGCAGAGTGAACTGGATAGAAAGTGAATAATAATAATAATAATAAGAAGAAGAAGAAGAAATTAAAATATTTATCAACCCCCCAAAAAAAGTTATGAAGTTTGAGAAATACAGATATATTGGTACAGTACTAATAATAGAGTATTTATTTCCTTCCATTTACCAGCATCCATTTAAAATCCACTGTAATTTAACAATATTTTAAAATGCTGGGAACCAATTCTAGTTTTGTGCAAGTTTATTAAGTGTTCTACAAGTAAACTATGTCTTCAAACCCAATAAAGCACACTAAAGATTAAGTAATATAGTACTTTATTTCAGGTATCATTTATACAATCATTTTCTTGTTATTAATCAAAATTACTTCAAAACATGTCAAGCACTATAAATGGTGTTCATCATACTGTATCTAGAAGATAAGTAATATTCAGTGGAATGGGAGGATGAAATTAGAATAATTCTCTAAAGCAGAATATTGTGATTTGAGAAACCTCATAGTAAAGGGTTTTTCTTATTAGTTTCCACAAATATTTTGACAGCACGTGGATATTTAGGATTTATGTTCAGCAGTTCAACTGTCATATCAAGTTACACCTGCTGATACTTCTAAGTTGTGAGTAACTTCCTAACTATGCTTGCCTTTCTGCAGTCCTTCTATGTGGATTTCTCCAATTCCTTTAATCATTTTCAAACTGATATTTTAGAAGAAATCTTGCTTTTTAGCTTGTTTCTTCCATCCTGAAAGCCTAATAGGAAGCCTGGTTGCCTTCAAAAGTGACAAGAAGAAGAAGAAGGAGGAGGAGGAGGAGGAGGAGGAGGAGGAGGAGGAGGAGGAGGAGGAGGAAGAAGGAGATGAGGAGAAGAGGAGAAGGGGAGAAGAAGAAGGAGAAAGAAGGAGGAGGAAGAGGAGGAGGAGGAGGAGGAGGAGGAGGAGGAGGAGAAGAAGAAGAAGAAGAAGAAGAAGAAGAAGAAGAAGAAGAAGAAGAAGAAGAAGAAGAAGAAGAGGTTTATCTCTTCTACTAAAACTCCTTACAGAGAAAAGAGAAAAAGAAACATACACAATCATAAGAACAAGTTACTAAATGGCCACAAATCCTCCTCCTAGTATTGGATAGCTTTTTGGTTGACAAATATAAACTCCTTAATAAAACATGTGGCTACTGCTTCAGTTTCTCCATCCAAGGAACTTTGTACTTTTGTGTGATGCTTTAAGTATTGTATCTGTTCCATCTAGTTTCTTAATTAACCTATAAATATTCTACAATATTTGTCGAGTGGTTAGCTTTCTTCTCAGTTAACAAACCAAAATTATAAATACAGAGGGAATTTGATGTGTATTTTCTACACTTTCCACATAGAATTATCTAGAATGTCACTTTTAAGAAAAGACTAAACAGATGAATTTGGTCCCTAGTGAAAATAAACAATAAAATCTGTTCCTTAGGAAGAAGAGATAATATACTGAACAACAAGAACAAAAATGTCCTTTCCCCAACATTTTGAGTTCAAAGAGTAAAGGAAGTGATTGAAAAAGAATTTAAGACATATATAGCCACAAACAAGAAAGTGCTGTTGGATTCTACCTCAACTTTACACAAGAATAACCTGAATGTCTTTTGGAGCCAAATATAAATGACAAAATACTTATGAAATCATGGAGTTCATCTTCTGGATGTCATCTTGTGTATGTAACAGTTTCATTGTCATAATTCTAGAAGCACAAGGAACAACAACAATAAAAGATGCACAGGGTTCTATCACGTTTTATAGCATGTTACTTCTTATGATAAGAAAAAAGTGAAAAATACTGAAAAGGTGAAAAATACAAAATAAGAAAATTTGTAATCACCTGTTATAAGTGACATATATAGAACAAATACTCTAAAACTGAAATATCAGTAAAAAGGCAACAGATTTTTTAAATGAATAAAGGATTGAAGTTCACACTTACCCACAGGCTACCAATGACTAACATAGAAAAATTACCAGCATTGTTCATCATTAGGAAGTACAGGAGATCATACTTGTACACAAAGGAGAGGATATATTAAAGAAAGGGTGGAAGAATTAGAGAAGTTATGGGAGGTTAAAACATTCAGGAATCGATAATGAGAATGCAAACTGGTGCAGCTACTTTGAACATAAATTTTCAACTTCAAAACTCTAAATATACAATTAAGTATGATGCTGCAACTTTACTTTTGGGTATATATACAAGAAAAATCCAAAAACTATCACAAATTTTATTAAGGATTAAGAGCAACATTTTTAAATTAACTGGTGGAGCATAGATGAACCCTTATTTATTAATTCACGTAAAACGAGATGCTCATAGATACCATAAATTATTTTATGCTACTTGATCGATATTCAGAAACAAGACATTATTAATAATTGCCTCAGGCATGTAAGAATTGCGGGAGGGATAATTCTTGATATAATAAGCCTGTCTACTGGCATTTAGTAAAAGTGATGGCTGAAAAATACTAAGAATTACAATTCAGTTAAACACATTAATTTGGTTAACTTCAAATATAACTGATGCAATCCAAAAGCATGTAGATAAATTAAATAAATTAAAACCACTGATACTGAAGATATAATATTATATTTAATAAATAATAATGTATTATAGTTTAAGAAATATATTACCTATAAATGAGGTCAATAATCTCATTAACAATCAATGTTCTTTAGATATGGTAATGAATATGAGAAATAACATTTAATGTAGCAAACAACAAATAAGAATTGAAAAACGTGTGACTTGTATGATTAAAATAAGTCACAATGGATGAACTATTGCCAATAGAAATACAACTTTAAAAGATATTTATCTTATATATAATAAATGAAAAGGCCTTTTCCATTTTTTCTTTTTATTGAAAATAGATTTTCTCATGCTATATTCAAATTAGTTTCCATTCCCTATACTCTTTCTAGTTCCCCTCTACCTCTTCTCTCCACCACTTTCTTCCTGTTTCTCATTCGAGAGGAATAGTCATTTGAGAGACAACAACCAAACATATAATAAGGTAAAATAAAAACTGTTCCATTGTATCTGGATAAGATAACACAACAAACTGAAACTATCAGAACAAGCATAATGTTCAGAGACCTACTCTTTCACATTCTCAGGAGTCCTATAAATATACTAATCTGATAGGTATAATACATATGCAGAAGAACTTGTGTAGACCTGTATAAGCCCTGTTCTGGCTGCTTCATTCTCTATGAGTTCATTTGAGCCTTCCTCAGTTGATTCGGAGGACGTTGCTGTCCAGGTGTCTTCCATCCCCTCTCACACCTTCTGCCTTCACTTCCACAGGACTCTTTGAGCTCTGAGAAGAATTTGATTGAGGCATCCCTCTTAGAGATGTATGTTCTAAAGCCTATTCCATGTAATGTCTGACTATGGATCTCTCACTCTCTACAGCTGCTCCCTTTGGCTGGAGGAGGCAGCTTCTCTGGGATGATTTAATAAGGTACTGCTCTATGAGTATAGGAGAGTATTATTAAGAGTCATTTTATTCATATATTTTTAACTGGTAGTGTTTGATTTTACCTTATGTCTCTAGGCTATATAGTCTCTTGTTCTTGGCCACCCAATCATTGTCAATTATGGGTTCCATCTGATGGACTGGGTCTTAAGTCAAATCAGACATTGATTGGGTACTCCCACAAGTTCTGTGCCACTGTTGCCCTAGTATGTTTTGGAGACAGGACAAAGTATAGGTCAAAAGTGTTGTAGTAGCTGGGCTGGTGTTTGCATATCTCTTTGTAGCTTGTAGAGCATCTTCTTCTAACAAAAACACTAGAATTAAGGAGTGAAGGCTTCATGGAGGCACCAGCTATACTGGTCCATATTCAAGGGACTATATGGATATAAATGTAGCCAATGAGGATGACACTATGACTTCTCAATTAGGTGGATTTGGGATTTGGGATTTCAGTAAATCATCTATATTATTTTGAGATATGATCCTTGTATCCATAGTCTATGCAGGACTTTTATCAAGGGCTGTTAGATTTTGTCAAAGGCCTTTTCTGCATTTAATAAGATAATTCTGCTATTTTGTTTTTTAAATCTGTTTATATGGTATATTAAACTCATCAGTTTTTGCATGTTGTACTAACATAACATCTGCAAATAAAGATACATTGACTTCTTCCTTTCCAAATGGCATACATTTGATCTTCTTAAATTCTCTTATTTATTGCTCTTGCTGAGACTTTATGTACTATATTGAATAGATATTGAAAGAGTGGATAATCTTGTGTTGTTCCTGATATTAATAGAGTTGCTTTGTGTTTGACATTTGAGTTGGTATTGGCTTTTAGCTTGTTTAAATTGCATTATGCTTAGGAATTTTCTTTATCTGTAAAATGAACTTTACTATTCATTCAAATAAATTTAAAAAAAGATGATTAGAAATATAGACAACTTACAACTTATATGAATAGCTAACAACTCATGAATTCATGTTTTCCAATTTCCAAGAACTCCTGAAATTCAGCATCTTGTCTACTGTCAGTAATTTGTTTGATAAACTGGTAGAGTAACATAAATAAATTATTGTCTTTAAAATTACTCTTAGAATCTTAACTCTGGCTTCCTACAACTTCTTGCAGCTCCATGACTACATCTCACATTTGTAATGTTGTCACCACAATATTCAAATAAAATAAGCAACCACTTTCTCAGACTTTGTAACTTCCTAAACTTTTTGAGTTTTCTCTTAAACTGCTCTTAAATTACCTCTCACCACTTGCTTTAGTTAATTTCTTGTTGTTGTGATAAAGATCTTAACAACGTGTAAACATGTTCCAGAAAAGGCTTTGGCTCATGATTCCAGAATGACATAATCCACTTTTTAGAATGAAAAAAAAGTTTTCAGGCAGGGACAGCATAGTAGTAAGAACAGGATGCTGGATGCTGACTGGGCACACTCCATACACAATTAATAAACAGAAAATTAACAGGAAATTGGGTAAGTCTGTGAAACCTCAAGGCTTTGGATTCAGTATTCTAATTGCTCATGGGTGGCTCCACTCCTCAGGGTTCCACAATATTCACAAACATTACCACCAGCTGGGAAACAATCATTCAAACAAGTGAGCCTACAGAGCAAAGTTCACATTCATTCTCTGAAGTGCAGACTTTTTTTTTATACATCTAATTAATAATTATTTAGGTAGCTCTATTATTTTAAACTATTGAGCTACATTTTAATTATACTTTAATTTATTCATAGACAAAAATCAATCATCATTAATGTTGTTCCATTGTTACTTCCATGAATATATTAGCTATACTTTTCTTATCTAAGTAGTCTGGAAATGTCATACATGTTATTAAAAGGCTAAAGAAAATATTAGGAGATTGATATATACTTTTAAATTTATTGACATAGTCATATTGACATAATCATAGATAGATAGATAAATATTGATATAGATATATAGATATATATATTTCATTGGTATGCAAATATACTCTAATGCATGAAATACATGTTGATCTGAAAAGTCTAAGTTAATAGCATTAGAGAGGAAGAGGCATCAAAAAGAGAAAGAAGATGAGAGGAAGAAATGAAGAAAGGAAGGAAGGGAGGGGAAGGAAGGGAGGGAAAGAAGAAGGCTGGGGAGGAAATATGAGGTAAAGCAGCTAGGACAGGTTAGGACAGAGACCCTGAGCATACAACACCGGATTTATTACTGAGCAGATATACAATCCAACTGGTCTTAGATGCTGGAGTCAACATCATATATAGAAGTCAGGAAAATCCTGTCTTTTTGGCATTTGACAGAAGCAGTGTGATGTCACTTTGAGTAATCTCTTACTAGGTCTTCCTGCAGAATCATTGCAGCTTCTCCAATAGAAATGTTCATTTTTTTAGATCTGGATGAGTGACCACTGTTCCATTTTGGTTTCATGTGTGGCTTAATGGCAATGTCAGGTTGGACATTTCAGGTAAAGCCTCTCACTAGTAACAAGCTGCAGTGTTTCTGGATAATCCCATTAAAATCTAAGTGAAAGAGGAAAGTTTAATCCATTTTCACAATCACAACAGTGTCAGCATAATAGAAGGGAATGATTGTTTATTGCAAGAATCAAGCTCCAAGCTTTTCTCTGAATCAATGAGGTTGTATTCAGAAAATTAGAGGATAAAAATCCGTATTTGCTCAAAAATGTTTAAGAATGACATTAATCAAGTGCATTGAGAGGTAAAAAGAAGAGAAAAACAATCTCTCTAACTAATACACAATTTAGAGTCTGGACTTTCTAGAGGTACAAATACAAATGATACAAACTATTTTACAAGACATTGCTTTGCTTTGTATCATAAAAGCCTCAAAGTTAATAAAATATCACTATGGCACAGAGACAATATGATCAGTGGAATCAAATTGAAGATCAAGACACAAATCCACACACCTATGGACAACTGCTTTTCATTCATTTATTTCTTTAATTTTTTATTCAATATTTTATTTATTTACATTTCAGATGCTATCCCTTTTCCCCATCCCCCTCACTAATCGCCTATCCTATCCTCCTCCTCCTTTTTTTTTTTTTTTGCTTTTATTCCACTTAAATTATATGCAAGTATAAAGGTCAGTTCTAGGCTTAATGATAGGCTTAAGTCCCCTGAGGCTCTGGAGAGAGAAAGAGGATAGTGAGCTTGGGTGATGTGCCTGGTAGAGTCCAATAACTGAATGACAACAGGAGAATGATGTTTAGCAACAGAGGGGTTCTGGACATCCCAAACTCAGGGGTCCACCTGAGAAGCTGGTAAGAGAAATAACATGTTAGTGTTAGTAGGCTCACTGGCTAGAAAAAGGAGCAGAGGAACTGCTGGAGAGCTTGGGTTTAGGTGAATTGGGGAGCAAAGGAAATAGAGGCTCTCAACTTAGCTAAAATATCCCTTCCCAATAAGGGGACAGGACACATAGACACTGCCAAAAAGGAATGGGTGAGAGATATACCCCTAAAAATGCAACTAAGTGGGGGCGTCTGGTGAGGAAGGTAAGGTTGTCCTCCTACCCTGACAATAGGAAAATGGAAAGGTGAAGCGGATCCTCAAAACTCTTTTAGGACTGAGTAAGTAGCCCCAGTGTCCAAGAGGCAGGAGATGGGTCGACCACATACCATAATAGTGACCCAGGGCTCCCTGCTAGTGATAGGTGTGGTCAGGTCAAGAGAGCTCAGGCCCCTTCAGTACTCCATAGCCAATCCTAGAAGGTCAGCTGAGGGGTTTTCTGGGAACGATGTCCCTGTGTTCTGGGTGACATTACAGCAATCGACAGCACAATGTCCCTTCTGATGGCACCTAGGATATGGTCCCCTTGGCTTGCTGGGGTTGGGATAAGCCCTCACCCAGTGACCTTGTTCACCACATTTATACCAGGGGCCAGGTAGTTCCTGAGCTTTCAAAGACCAGGAGTCTTGGGTAGTGGCTAAGGCTGGTCAGATGGCCTTTGCCAGCATGTGGTATTTCTGTTTTCAGACTTTCTCATCTCTCTCATGGTACACCTTGAAGGCCAGCACCAAGACTTCTGTCTGTGGAGTTAGGGGCCCATTCTCCAGTCGCCTAAGTTTACCTTTTATGTTAGGGTAGCTCTGGTGAAAAAAGTAGGTTATCAGAAATTGCTAACCTTCTGGGTTTTCAGGGTCCAGATTGGTATACTGCAATAAAGCCTTTGTAAGGCATTCTAAAATCTAAGACAGGTTTTCCTGTTTGTCCTGGGCAAACTCTTGGAGTTTCTCAGTTTACTGGCTTTAAGGTTGCCTTTCTTAGGCCTGTAAAAGACATGTTATAAATCTATCTCTAGATAAGATGCTACCTGTGGAATTATAATTCCATCGAGGATTCTGGTCAGGAACTGCCTCAGGTCCAATAGGATATGTCCCGTCTGTCTGATGAATCAGATCTGCATGCATTTTTTGTCTCTTCCCAAACTTGCCTGCATGCATCAGGAAGTAAATTGTTAGTGAGAGTCATATGTACATCATAGAAAGTCAAGCTATAAGACTGAGTAATGTACTGGAGCTATTTAATAAAGGTGGAAGAGTTAGAGATATAGGAACCCAGTCTGCTCTCTATTTGAGAAAGTGAACTCACTGAGAAAGGGACTGTCAACTTCGACCACTTCCCTTAGAGGAAGGACAGATGCTGGTTTAGGTGTCCCTGGAGGAGAAGGAATTGGAGGTTTGGCTGTGGCCTTAGAACATGTGTAGAAGGAGTAAAGGTTGGTGCCAATGCAGGGCAATTAGAGTGGCCTGCAGCTGGCACAGAAGGAGGGGAAGGGTCTGAAGAGGTAAGGCTAGTAGGTATCCTGGTGAGAAAAATAAACTGAGGCAGCAGTTTGGGTTTTCAGCGGCATAGAAATAGGTCTGTGACAGAAGGGAGGCAGTTCGTCAGCTGGATCTAGGGGTGTAGCGTCATCTAATGGTGGTTGAGTGGGTTTTATGCCTAAAAGAAGCTGGGGTAGGGAACAGGCAGAACACATAGAGGGATTAGAGTGAAGGTAGATGAATGCTTGGATATAGCGAATGTCTTTCCATCTACTGCACTTCTGGCAGTATGTATGAAGACTTTTTAAAATGATTTGGTCTAGTGTGCCATTAGGTAGCCATTTTGAACCATTATCTAGAGGGTACTGAATCCAAACCTTATTGCAGAGGTGTATCAGTTTGGAAGGCCTCAAATAAGGTGTTAATTTTAGAGATTTGAGGTGTTTTAGGAGACAACCCAGTGGGGTGTCTGGGGGTACAGTTGAAGACAATTTAGCACACATTGGATGATGGGGGACACTGTTACCAAACTATTTGTATTGGCTTCCCAAGAGAAAAGTCAGTAATGGACCAGAAAGGCAGTTGTCAAGAGAATATCTAGGTGGCCTGGCAATGGCAATCTCCCAGAGATCACCATAAAGCAGCTCAACCTGGTACCAGAGATTTATCAGCTGCTGCAAGAGCTTGGGAGGATTTATGAACTGGTTTCGAGGAGGGAAGTCACCCAACGACCTAAGTCCTAAGTTGTAGGTCAGCCAGGAGGCCAGGTATATGGACTAGGGCATTGAAATGCCAAACCCTCAGCCCAGGAAAGGCTGGCCAGGTGCTATCTGGGCATTTAGGATCCTTCCTGCCAATTGTAAGCTTCTTACCAATAAATATGCTGGTGTGTGTTTTCGGGCTTCGGCTGTCTAGTATCAAGAAATGTGGAACCAAACCATGAGGTCAGTGTGGACATGTCTGGTTGCCTAGCCCACGTGGCAGAGCATCACGTGGGGGGATGCACAGTGGTACAGCTCATTGGTGGAAGGTCCATGAGCCTTGCAGAGGCAGGTGGAATTAGTCTGCAGCAGTGGTGGAAATCCACAATTTGAGATGTCAGCTGATACAGTTCATGTGGTGTAGCAGTGGCAGCAGTAGTGGTGGTGGGAGCAATGGTCCATGTGGCATTGGTCCTACATGGTCAGAGCAGCCAATGGCTGCAGAAGCCAGAAGCAGCTGCACGGGTCATGGTTTCGTAGAGTTTGGTTCTTGGCCCAATGCACCAATGATTTATGTCCATGCATGGCTTAGAATAGATCACACCAGACCAAGTGGGGTTTATTCAGGAGATAAAGCAAAGATGGGGGTGGGGAGAAGAAGAAGAGGAAGAAGATGGAAGAAGAGAGAGATGTCAAAGGGTTCTGCCTGTTTTATATGGTGGTGATGTAGCAACTCCCAAGTAAAGGTGGGAGGTAGCCAGGTGGATTCTGGGAATGTATGGCAGTTGCCTTGGCAACAATGTGGAGGTTGCCTAGATGTGATGTCACTGAGTTTGGAGCCTGATACCAACAATGAGGACTACTAGTAAGAGAGGATGTGTAGTCTCAACTGGCTATCTCTTGAAGCCAAGTAAAAGCTTCCAGTGGTGGATCTGATTTTCATTCAATTGAATTATTAGCCCTGGGGTTTTCATGAAAATCATAAATAATCTAGCCTTGCCAAGGAGCAACTTTGGCTTGGAGAGGAGTTCTGAGAGAAGGGGTGTCTGGGATTGGTGAAAACAAATCACTGGAAGTCAAACCAGGGGTCCAAGTTGGTGGTCTCTTGTTCTGCTGAGATGGCTTTCTAAGTTGCCCTCTGTGTATTCTCCTCTGCCCTAAACAGTTTTTACTTCCTATTCTAAAACTATTCTGATTGACAGAAACATCTAGCTTTCTGCTCAAGCTAGCTCTCTCTGAAAGTAAAAACTCTAAAAGCTCTCTAGATAGCTCAGAAATTTCCTGACCGAAGTCAGAAAAGCTGCTGTAAAAAAAATTCTTGAATCTTCTGACCAAGCCGAAATTCCGTTAGAAAACTTATAAAAGTAACTCTTGGGTTTTCCAATCAAAATCTGAAAACCAGAAAAATTCTAAAAGAGCCATGTTCACTCTTCCGACACTCTTCTCTGCATAGCTGCTAGAAAAAAATCCAAAATAGCTATATAAGTTTTTTAAAGAGCTATGTTTGCTCTCCATGAATTTGATGACAAATACAGAAATCCTGTTAGAAAAATTTTTTTGAAGAGCCATGTTTGCTCTCCAGAGTTCTCTAGATAACTCAGTTCTCACCAGAGAAAAATTCTTATAAAGAACTGCTATCACTTTCTGCTAGTTCCTCTCAGACAGACCAAAGCCCCAGTTTTTTATTTACATACCAATTCAGTTATTTTTCCAGGTTCCTCGTTGACCATCTATGAATCAGAATTCTAGAACTTTAGCCCCTTGACTTTTAGGGAGAGACAGGAAGCACATGCACAAACAACAAGATAGCTGGGTAGGACTAGGCCTGGACCTAAATTCACTCTTTCTTGGGCTGACCTTGAACTTAGGAATCTGCCTACATGTGTACCTACCTGTCTTTGTATAATTCTGACAAGTTGGCTCATAATGTAGTTGTTTCTATAAGTTTTTTTTTCTTTTTAGATTTGTGAAGCTCCTTTAAGAAATACAATTCATATTACATCCTTAAATTTTTGCATAGTTGAAAAACTAATGTTTTTAGAGCTCTTTTTCTACAGCCTTAAGAGTTGTCATGAAGGTTCCAGTGTTTACCACTTTGCTAAGACATTAGCTACACCTTTGCCTCTGGGATTCATGCTGTCTCTGATTATCATGGAGTCATTAAGAGAGAGGAAATTCCTCAGAGGAATGTGAAAATACATACATTATTATACAAACAAGTCCTGTATCAACAGTAGCCATCAACACTCATGCAGGCCTGCTAGCCATCTGGGGTGAGGAAGTAATCATTCTGTCCCTACCAAGGCCATGTCAGACTCAGCACAGGCTGATGCTAAGTTGAATGGTTGCTCTCTCAAAACTGAGCATGTGATCCAGTCCCAAAGACAATACCCATATAATTCACTGAACATTAAATGGTTTTTCTGGTGTCTACATGGAGCCTTCATCCATACATTCCAGACTCCTTGGTGCAGCAAGGTACTCTGCAGGCTACCAAAGAAAAAACATGAACGACAATCCAACAACAGAACACTTTACCTGTCTTGCCTGCAAAATATTTGAGGATAATGTTGGTACCAATCTTATGGGAGTATGCAGCAAGTGTCTGATTTGATTTTATGCTCACCCTAGGAAAAGGAACACATAATCAACACTGCTTGTATAACTGAGATCCAAAGTCTAGGGAGCCCAAAAACTGGGGTATAAACAGATAAGACTTTTAAAAAAATAAAAAAAATTAAAACAATACAACAAAACCCCTAAAACCTATAAAAATACATCAGAAATCATACTATAAAACCAAAAGAACAGTAAGACAAATGCCCAAAGTAATTTGAGATATAAAGTGTACCAAAAGACCCAAACAAACAAACAAACAAAACCTTTGAATTCCTTTTCTATTGGTCATTTACTTCTGGGCATGGGGGCCTATTCTTAGTGTAGTGTAGTTTGTATACCCAGTAGGACTCCATTAGAAACAACTAGTTTTTCACTTGCAAGTGAAATTCAACTGGAAATACCTTCCTGGTTAGAAAGTGCCAGTCAACTTCCCCTCTTAGTTCTGGAATCCTATCTAACTTGAACCTGTGCAGGCCCTCTGCATGATGTCAGTCTCTATAAATTCATATGTGTATCTGTAATGCTTTTTCTGGTTGTCAACTTGACTATATCTGGAATGAACTACAATCCAGAATTGGAGGCCACACCTGAGATCCAGATCTTGAGGCTGGAAAGCACAAGTTTCTGACCTGGATCTTGGCATTCAGCTCTTGAGACATAGTGATCATGAAAAGCTTAGGCCCAGGCAAGGTAGTACATGCCTTTAATCCAAGGAGGCTGAGGCAAGGAGATCTCCAAAGCAAGTCCCAGATCCAGGTGTGATGGTACACACCATTAACCTAGGCCACACCTTCTGCTGGAGACCTATATAAGGACATTGGAAGAAGGAAGATTCACTCTTATTTGACTGCTTGCACTTACTTACCAGTACATTTCTTAGAACCTACTTCTACAAAAGACCAGCTGAAACAACTAGCCTCCTAGGATTGAGCAACTACTAGATTCTTGGACTTCCCATCCTCAGCTGCCTACTGTTTGGTTGGACTACAGACTGTAAGTCATCACAATAAATTCCCTCAATATAGTGAGACATTCCGTAACTTCTGTGACTCTAGAGAATCCTGACTAGTACAGCATCATTCCCTCTGTAGGTTGAAGACACTGTTTACTTGGTTCACCCATCTTCTCTGGCTCTTAAAATCTTTCTACCTTCTCTTCTACCATAAGGATTTGATGAGAATATCCCCATTTAGGACAGTGTGTTCCAAGGCTTTACATTCTCCATTTTGTTCAAGTGTGGGTCCAAAATAACACGAGTTCCCATTTCCTGTAGGAAGAAACTTCACTAATGATGGCAGAGTAGGGTATTGAGCTATGGGTATAACACAGTGCCTTTAGAAGCCAAATTATTGTTATGTTCTTTTTACACACACATACACACACACACACACACACACACACACACAAAATGATAGTTGATTTTCCCCAAGTACGACAGTTTTGAGTCTTAGAGCTGGAGAAATGGAGCAATGGTTACAAGCACTTGCTACTTATGCAAAACATACAGATTATGTTCCCAGAACTCATGACCAATGACTCACAGTTGCCTGTAGTTCCAGTTCTATGGGATCTAGCACCCTATTCTGAGGTCTTCAGGCAATGTATGCTGGTGATGTATATAGAGACATGCAGACACACACATGTACACATAAGTAAAGTAAATAGTTTTTTAAAGAACAAAGAATGTGGATTTTTTCAAGAGTCACTGATAATTAGATGGAGATTGAAAGGAGTTCAGATAAGATATTATCTACATGTATACATACATACACACACACACAAGCACATATGTATGTTTGTGTGTATATATACATTCATATATATATATACATATTTATACACACATATATGTACACATACATAAAATATGTGCATGCATATGTTATATTTATATAACATATGTATAAGTTATACATGTGTTTATATAAAGAAAGAAGTATTAATTTCCATATTTATGTGAAATAGGATCCATGAGTTCTGTCACCAACAGCATGTAGTGTACATACAATGCTCTGAATTTCAGTCATTGTATTATTTAGTGAAAGGATCCAGAATAATACAAAGGTATAGGTTTTAATCTCCAATCCACAAAGTAACTTGTTTTGTAGCATTTAGTAAAGTTTAAATGCACTTAAGATGAGTAGAGAACAGGCTGTTGAGAAGGAGAAGTTAACCAGTGGGAAGGAAATTGTATGAGAAAGAGAAAAGCAAAGAATACAAAATATATTACATAAGTGTGTAAAAATGTCATAATAAACCTATCATCATATATAGATAACATACACTAATAAAAGAAATCATTGGAATACTCTTTGGAGGTTCATTACTTAACAATGAAATAATAGAAGGTTACACTCCATTCAGGTATACTTTTGTGGTGTTGAAATTAAAAGATGGAGAGAATGCATTAGAAAAAGTATAGTAGCAACACAATGCCTCTCTTTCCCAGTCCATAATTTTACAAATCTCAATAAACATTACTAAAGCCATGGAAGAGCATGCATTTTATGAAAGTTTTTCTCTACAGTTGGATGAAAGTATAGATGCTTTTGCTATCTCTACATTTGCGATATTTACCAGATTCTGACACAACAGTGAATAAAAATAAGAAAAAGAAATCTATGTGTTTGCAAGTCTGCCAAGTTTATCTAGCTGGATAACATTCAGCAGGTGGCACAAATACCAGAGTCAGAGTAGTGTTTACTGGAAAAACCATGACAGCAGACAAGTGCCAGATGCAAATCTTCTGTTGCCCATTTGAGTTTTTGATAATGAATTCCAATCTAGAAAAGAAAATGCTAATTTTTAAAAAGTGATCATTTGTCTTTGAGAAATGTGAATTCTAAATTTAATTTTTGGATGAAGCCCCAGCACCCCTTTGACAATAATTAGAGATGGAATTGTGGTGTGTTTATAAGCAAAGTAACAGGAACATTATTTTATCTGCTGTGTCACGATTCATGATGGAGGGTGCTTCACTCCCCTGATGGCATAGTTCAAACTTGGATTTTCAAGCCTATGAATGAAGGTGTGTGTGTGTGTGTGTGTGTGTGTGTGTGTGTGTGCGTGTGTGTGTAACAGCAGCATCAAGCCCTGAATCTATCACTTTATCCTTCCATTAGGACTACTCCCTTAAGTACTAGTTACCTGGTTTTAATGGAAGATTCCAGCCCATTAATCTTACTAAATCAGACATGTTAACTTTGCCTATGAAAATCAAAGGAGGAAAGTGATATAGAGTAAATATTTAATCAACAGTAAATTATAATTACTTCTTTAATTTACATTATTTTATGAAATAGCTTTAATTTTCTCTATTGTTGGGCAAGCTCCTCTACCTGAAATGAGATGATTAAGGAGAGATTAGGAACCTTGCATTTGAAGCCCTGTTTTAATTACTTCAAAATTATCAGTTCAGTTCTTGCATTATCTATAAAGGTACTTCAACTTGATTTTATTTTTATGGACAGTGTCTTACTATGTACAACCCATTCAGGACTCCTGGAACTCTATCCTATGGTTAAGGTTCCTAGTATTATAAATGTGTACAAATCTTTCCAATTGTTAGATAAGAATTGTTAGTTGAAATGTCTCCTAGTTTTTCTGTAGCAAATGAGTTCTGGTCGAGAGAATGAAAGATTTCATGCCAATAGTAATGTCTAATGTTTGTAATTCCAGCACTTGGGAAGCTGAGATAGGAAAAATTTCTGAAGTTCAAGGTTAGGTTGGACTACAGAGTAAGAGCCTATCTCAAAGAAAACAAACAAAGGTGTTCAAAATTTCATAGCATTATGTTGACAAAATATCATTTGATAGTTTCAAAATTTAAAGAATTTAAAGATATGTAAATATTACCTGACAATAAATACTGATTCTAGTTTATCTGAATCCGTAGTTTTATTTTCAATAAAATATTTAAAACAATTTCTCATAATTATATATCTATTTACTTTTATTGTTGGAAATATATCCTATTAAAATTCTCAAATGTAAGTTTTAGACACTCTTATAAATTTTTTGAAAATAATATAAAAAGAGGCATACACCTGGAAATTATAAAATTTTTGAAAGAAAACATTTGCAACACTAGACCAGTGATCATTTCTTTTATATAACATAAAAACTAAATCACCTCAGGCTAAAAAAAAAAAACAAAAAAAAAAACTAGTTCAATTTTTTTTTTAATTAAGTCTTTACTTTTTGGATCCATCTTCCAGTAACAGTAGAAAAAGCATTATAAGTGGGATGAACTTATTGTAAACCACTTACTTTATATTCCTACTATTTGGGACTGGAAAAATAGCTCAGTGGTTAAGAGCACTGACTGTTCTTCCAGAGGTCCTAAATTCAATTCCCAGCAACCACATGGGGGCTCACAACCATCTGTAATGGGATCTGGAGCCCTCTTCTGGTGTGCCTGAAGACAGGTACAGTGTACTCATATACATAAAATAATAAATAAATCTTTAAAAATTTCCAACTATTCAGACTGAAAGGCAATATGAGAGAAGAATTCAGTATTATAAACAGAAAATTTTGAAGACATATTTTACAAGGGATATACTAATGGGTCACGTATATGATTTGAAAAGATGTTTGACGTAAGTAGTCATACGAGAAATTTATTAAAACAAGAGACATTCTAATGTTTCTGATCAACAGCCTCGTTTTAAAAACAAAAACAAAAAACAAACAAACAAACAAACAAAAACACAAGCTCCAGAGAGACCCAGTCGCCATGGATTAGTATGGTTGAAAGCAAGACAGGATCCTTCATTTACCTGGACATCCACATACGTATACACACCTATATAAATACACAAACAGAATAAAAATAAATCAGTAATTTAGTTTTTTCTAGGAAACCAGAAATGGCTAACAGAAGAAGTGGTATTGAGAGTGTATTCTGGCTGGTTTCATGACTTGAAGCAAGCTAGAGTCATAAGAGAGAAGGATCCTCCATTGAGAAAATGCTTCCCTAAGACTCAGCTGTAAGGAATTTTCTTAATGATCAGTAGAGGAGGGCTCACCTATACTGGGTGGTTACATCTCTGGACTGGTGGTGCTGAGTTCTATAATAAAGGAAGCTGAGCATGCAGTGGATAGCAAGCCAGTAAGTGGCAACCTCCATGGCCTCTGCATCAGCTTCTGTCTCCTGGTTCCTTCCCTATTTGAGTTTCTGTCCTGACTCCCTTTGGTGACTAACATCAGTGTGAAGATGTAAGCTGAATGAATTCTTTCTTCTCTTGCTTTTCGATCATATTGTTTCACTGTAGCAGTAGAAACCTTAACTAGGACAGTGAGATAGATAATTTGAAAATAAACTTTTGAAACACTTATCTTCTCATAGTTTGACTTTTCAGGAGTTTGGATATTGCTTCACTTTCACCACAAATTTGTACATGAAATTATTGCAAAATTGTATAGAATGACTTTTTCATATATATTCATGTATGTGGCAGGGTATATGTATAGTGATCCTTTGAGTCAAGAAGAGGGTATCAAATTCATGAAGCTATAATTATATATAGTCTTGAGCCATTTGAAGTGAATTCCCAAATGGACATTTCTATTGTAAGATCAATTTGGTTTGAATCTGGTGATAGATATTTAAACATTCTAATAGGTGTGATTACTGATGACTACATTCTGTGTATGTATATGTTATGTAACATGTAACATACATGTTAATTGCTGAGCAACTAAGATAACTAAAGTGTTTAAACATTAAGATCCTTGAGTGCAGGGATTGAATTTCTGTCTTGTGTGAGACTATCATATAGTGAAGCAGTTTAAACACAATCCATAGTCAAAGTTATGTTGTTGGTTTTGAATTTAAAATGATACTCACAGCTAGTCTTGAAGAATCATTTCAACAAGTGTTATTATGTTAAGTTGCTATTGCCCTACTACATCTGATTGCATCTGTCTTTATCTGACATAAGGTTTAAAAAATCTAGACAAATTTATCTAAAATTTAGATTCTAAACGCTAGTTGTAAGATACACTGGTATACACACACAAACACATACACACACACACACACACACACTGAGAAAGAGAGAGATAGAGGCAGATTAAAGATAGATATTAGATAAATAATTGATAGATACAGGCATACCTGCATACACATATAGATATATAGATTCATAGTTAAAGGGATGTAGAGATGAAAGATAAAACTCAAATGCTTATAAAAATGATTTTCTTGATTATCTTTATTGTTGACATATACTGCCATGGTGAATTTTAAATATAAAGAGAAAGCGAAGATATTCTAGTGCCTTCAAAATGACATATGGACAACCATCAATTTTCTTTTTCCATTTAGCTAAAAGAAATATGAGGTAGTAAAACTCTGTAAGAATAAGGTAGATTAGATGTGAATAAAATATGATAGAAATTACTTTAGAAGATACTCTAAAATGTTCTTCATCATTGATGATAATAACTCAATGTCTAGATTATAAAAAATTATCTCAAATCAGTTTAATAATTATTTAAATTTCTGAATACTGCTAGAAGAATTAATATCTAGGCAAGTACATTGAAAGTGTGGGTGTGAAGTGTTTTAAAGTTCAGTTCATAAAGTTTTTTAAAATAGATAATATTTATGACAGAATGTCACTCCTAGAATGCTTCTAGTGAAGCATCTGGAATCATTGGCACAAATATCAAAGATGAAATCTGGGGAATTGTTTTAAATATTAGTATAATATTTCCTAGATACTATATTATTTTTGTATTTGCATATATGCATGTGTGTTTTGTGTGAGTGTGTGTGTATATTTATATTACTATTCACAATTATAATGAGATATATGAATATACAGTGATTTTATAAAGAGCCCTATCTTCATTTCATAGGTACAATAACCTATAGGTTATTGTATAGCATCACAAGCAATTAAACTGAGTCAGATGCCCAGAATTTATTTTGTGCTAATTATCGTAACTATTTTAATATAACTAAATGTTTTCCCAAACATAAAAACAGGAAACAAATACTATTAACATTTTTATTATGATTGGGAAAAGAACCAAGAGTTTAAATACTTGGTTGCATAGTACATTTCAGGCTGGGATTTTAACTTATGTCCTGATACAAGGATTTACTCTCCAGAAAATAATAACTCCACAGTGAAGAGGTAAACCAAAGAGAAAAATAATTACAGATTGTTAGAAAATCTCATATTTTTACATCTAATTTTAGCAATGAGGAGGAGGAGGAGACTTTCAGGACTGAGTTTGTTATTTTTCCAGATTCACTGAAACACATGTAGATTTTATACTTGTTAAATATTTTTGATTTTAGTCTTATTTGAATAAGTAAATTACAGAAAGCACAACATGGGATGGCAACAGCTGAAGATAAGATAAAAGATAAACTACTTATTTAAGATTCCCTCTTTTTTCTAATGTATGGGCTTTAGGTAGTAGAATTGTAAAATCTTGTTAATTTGCTTGTTTGTAACCATGAATGAACATCATATTTAACAGTGTAATCTACTTTCTTCTTGGTCATACGATAAAACAATGCATTTTAATTTGATATACAGCAAAGATCATTTATTCTTAGGTCTAATATATGATATCCCAAGTAGCTATGAAATGTCAAATTTGTAATGTAATGTTTCTTTCCATTTATATGTATTAGTCTTTTTTGAAATCCAGTGCTTATATTTCTTACATGTTGCTCAGTAAATTTGTCAAATATTAAATAAAAATGAGAAAAATATATTGTTATTTAAGAGCATTCTGCATTCTATTAAAAACATTTTTCAGTACTTTATTTCTTTCCAAGAAGTAAAAGCAAGCCTTTACAAAACTATTTTGTAGTTGAAATTAAATTTTTTGCAGTAATTAGCATATTTTAATAAAATGTATTTATTTTTGTTGATATTTAAACATAAAAGTAATGTATTTGATTAATTAATTGACAAACAACAAAGTGGCAAATTTCTCAAGCAGAAGAGTTCTGAAAACTTGATATAGATAATCTGACTATAAGAGGTCAGAGTTTAGCTCCCTACTTCAGCAGTGAGGGCTGCAGTCATAACTCCATTTTCAAAAGCTGTCCCTGAGAAAGCAGAGCTAGAGGTGATGTAACTGTTCAATGAAAAACATTCAAGAAAATACTCCTCAGCTCTGATGGTCAAGGCCAGAGAAAAAATAGCAATGATTAGTGTCCATAGCATATATCCCAGTTATTATGTAACCAAAAACAATAATACTGTCTCCATGGGACATTCTTCTTTGAATGCCTGCCATCTGCTTAACCACATAGATTTAAAGAAAATCAAGTTGAAACATTCTTAAAAAAAAATGTCTAAAACTCCTAAGCATAGTCCAGGTCATTAGAAAAAGGAATGGTGGAGAAACTCATAGGAAATGACAAGAAAAGCGATATATTACTCAACATTGTGCCACACTTAGATTTAGAGTCAGGCATAGGAGAGTAGAGCTGAGATTATCTGAATAAATTACTGGCAAATTAAAAATAAATTAGGAGTATTGGTTCATTAATCACAAGAAATGTACTGCAATACTGCAAAATATTAATAACAGGAGAAATTGACTGTGGAATACAGAGGGAGTCAATATACTGTCATTGCAAATTTTCTGTGTTCTTAAACAGTGAAGGTTTCTTGTTCTCTGGAGAATATAGTTAGAATTTTGATGAGATGCTGAATATGTAGATTGTTTTCAGTAACATAAACATGGGGTAGGCCTTTTCACTTTCTAATATCTTTCTTAACTTCTGTATCCAATGCTTCAGATTTTCATTCTAGAGATCTGCTATCTCTTGTTTTATTAATTTCAAGGTATTTTGTAAGATAAAATGAATGTGATGTTATTATTTCTTTCTGAACAAGTTCATATCTGCTGTATTGAAAGGATGTTGAGTTCTGTATTTACTATGAACTAATTTCTTGGAAGTGCTTTGCAGGTCTAAGATGTTTCTGGTAACATTTTGAGCTGTTTAACATCTACAATCGTACCATCTACCAATAGGGAACATGCTTCATACAACTAGGAAAAAACTCTTTAACTTAATGTGGAAGCACAAACACTTTGAAAAACCAGAGGAGTCCTAAGCAGAAAGAGTAGGGTCTGAGTAATCATATTCTGTTCTCAATATATACTCAGAGCCACAGTAACTTCTCTGTGGGTTCCATCATAGACACACCATTGTAGGTAAATTGATCCCATCACCCAGAAATAAATGCACAGCTACAGCCTTCTCAGTTTTGGTAAATGTGCCCAAAACATACACTGGGCAAGAAGTAGTCTTTTTAAAGAAATAGTTCAGTGGAAACTGAATAACACACACAGATGTACACACAGAGAGAGGGGGAGAGAGAGACAGAGAGAGAGAGAGAGAGAGAGAGAGAGAGAGAGAGAATATCAATCCAAACTGGATCAAACACATTAATGTAAAGCCCAAAACAGTAAAACTGCTAAAAGGAAACTTAGGGAAAATGCTCTTAAAGTAATTCTAACATTTGCAACACAGGTAAGGACTTACTGTAGAGGACTCTACTCAAGTTTAATAGTCACCAGAATTCACAAATGGGAATCAGGAAATTACAAATCTTAGATTCAACAAAGAGAGTCTTGTGCAGAGTAAAGAGACATCTGGTTTTCCTAAACCACATTGGTTCCTGTATATGAATCAAGAGATCTATACTATATAAAACTCTGAAAAAAAATTACATGCCTTAAATACTAAATATCATCCAATCAATAAACAAACCTTATAGACTGTTCATAAAGCAAGAATTCAAATGGCCAACACATCTCTGTAGAAATGTTCTAAATCCTTACCAATTAAGGAAGAAATGAAAAAGAAAACTAAGAGATTCAATATTGGCAAAGATAGAACGACTATCATCAAGAAAATCAATAAAAAATTACGATGGCTAGAATATGAAGAAATAAAATCACATATTTACTGATGGTGGGATAGTAAACTATTCTAGAAATCTATATGAAATTTCCTTATAAAACTAAAAATCAGTCTTTGATATAGCTCACTATAAACTTCATGGTGTGTACCTGAAAGAATCAAATCCAACATATTACAGAAAAACCTGTACTATTCACCATAGTCAAAGTGTACAACCAGACTAGGCACCAGTCAATATACAGCAACATGGCACATATTCACAAGTAAGATTCAATTATCTACAAAGTAAATTGAAATAATGGCATTTTTAGGAAAATCAGTGGACTATAGATCACTTTGTTAAAGACAGACTAAGGAAGGGAAATATGGCCTACTTTCACTAATATGTGATATCAAGATTTAAATTGTGTGTGAGGGTGTATGTTTGTGGGGGGGGGGAGGTGTGGGTGTGCACACATGTGCCATACATGAGCACACCCATACATGCACACACATAATGAAACAGTTCAAGACAAGATCTTTAGAAAGCGGGGTAGGTAAAAAAAAAAAAAAAGCCTAGTGAAATAGCTGTGAGAAAGCAGAGGGAAGAAGGAGCAAACAGGATCAGCCAGCAAGTTGGGGACTAGAGTGAAGGAAAAGGTGAAGTGTAGAAATAAGAAAAGAGTATACCGACACACTCAAACATATGTATATATAAAATGCCAAAACAATACATATTATATTGATTGCTAACATAAAGAAGTATTTGAAGAAAAATAAAGATTACTAAAGTATGTCCCCAAATTAGCACAAAATAAACACATATTTATTTGTTTATTTTATTATTAAACATAATAGTGGTATAAAAATATCTATAATCTCACAATCTAGAAAAAAATTACTTAATAATCCCATGTGTTTATTTTACATTATATATACAAAATGAACATATGTGTTTCTATTCTTTTGATATGATGGATATCCTCAGATTTTATATGATTCTGGTATCTCTACTTTACATTTTACTCAGACTTTAAATAGTCTTTCAATTACATATTAATGAGAAAAAATAGAGTTGGAGTCTTGTGTTATAGTTAATTTGTTTTCTAAAATATCATCAAACAAGAGAATTTAACCTAAGTCCAATTAATTTTAAGAGAAAATTATTATGTTAGCACATATTCAATTGTATGGAGAAGTAGAATGACTTCATGAAGAGCATGATCTTAATCATTTGAAAGAGAAAGTGGTAGGAAATATTTAAAGAGCTCAGTGATCCAAAACAAACAGCCTTAGTCTAGAGAACATAGGTCAACAAAACACCATTAATTTTTTGTCATAGAAATTTTTGTCAATTAAAATACCACATCAGTTCATATGAAAACCAGATTAAAATGCTGTATGCGTATGTACATGCCTGTTACCATAGTGGATCATACTTACATGTACATTTTCATTGTGGATATATTTATGTGTCTTAAAATAATGAAAATGTAGCAAAATCATATATCTCAAATGAGAAAAGTTCAAAGTTTTCATGGCTTATTGTTTATTTTTTTAAGCATATTTTTAAAGCTTATACCTCTCAGGGAGAGCCTAGTGGGTCTCCAGAGTCTCACAGGCCTCTTGCATCTTCTGTCTCTTTCTTCCAAGAGAGAGTTAAAATCACCATACAACTCTCATAATACATCATGAGATAAGTCATAATCTAACACTTAAATTTTCAGTGTCTGGAAAGGCTACACTGTATAAGTGTTCTTTTGTGTTTTATTAACTAAAATATATATTAGATAGAAATTCATTATGCCACAAGTGTTGTTTTCGAAGCCTACACCCCCACACACACACTAACCTAAACAACTTAGCTAATTTTCTCGTGAATTATATATACTAAATATGCATTCATTTCACAAAATTATCCTGGTTCCTCCCCACTCCCATTTTTGGTACTTCTTGTTCCCTCAGTTTGACAACCTTTTATTTCATTTTATAGAAATTATATAATTATAGGCCTGCACAATTATTCTATGTAAATGTATATCAGAACATTCATTTACAAGATTTCATTGATCTGTGTGTTTGCCATATAGCTTACATATCATCTAATATTTTTATTAAGAAAAATTCTAATGTAGAGAGTAAATCTTAAGAAATCTAAAAGATAAGTATATTGTCTAGATTTCCTAAATAATTTTAATTTTTCAAAGATAGTAGAATAATCCATTGATATCAATTCAAAGAGATGTCATTTTTCCTAGAGTAGACAAAATGATGATCTTCATTCACTATCATTTTTATGGTAAGCACAATTAAAACACAGGGGTTATACTTTATGCATAGAAAATATTAAGCATTTAAAATGCCAGAAATGCCTTAAATATTAAAGATAAAAGAATAATAAATCTGACATTCTTTAAAAGTATAATTTACTTAACAATTGTTCTTTCTTTTTCTGTCTACTTCTCTTACTCTTGTGCTATAATTTAAATGTCCTATTCCACCTCAGTTTTCACCCTTATGAAATGATTGTGCTTAGAGGAGGACAGATTATAGTCTTTGAACATTCTTTAAAATGATCATATAAGGACAAGAATAAGCCTATTTTTGTTTACATGTAGAAAGGTCACAGGAATGAAGGTACAAAAGGAAGTCATAGTTGTCCCTAAATTATATACTTTAATTATTTTATGAAAATATACACACAGGGCCAGGGATGTAAAGATGCCTGACACCACATCTGAACCTGAGTTTGATTCCCTGGATCCAAGATGTGGAAAGTGATAACTGACTCCAGTAAACTGTCCTTGTTTACGTGAATGCTAGGCATGTACAAATCAATACAAAATAATAAATAAAATATTTTAAATGATTTAAAATATATTCACAATGTAGAATTTTGTCATTTTTAATTAACAAAAATGCACATAATTGTGATTATGTTACATTTTGGAAGCACTAAAAATGAGGAACAAATATTAGCTGTGGAAGCTTTTCTGTTTTTAATAATGGAAGAAGTTTGATACTTCTTAACTAAAGATTTAGCAATGACAGTATTTCAGAAAAATTTGAAAAAGAAGGCTATTAAACTGCATAATTGAAAAAGATAACTGTAAGAGCTGGAGAGAGAGTGCAGCAGTATTTACTGGTCCTGCAGAGGACCTGTGATTGGTTGACAGCATGCAAATTAAGCATCTCATAATCACTATAACTACAGCTGCTTAAGATCAAATACCCTCTGGTATCTGTTGGCATCTGCATATACATGATACATATGAACTCTTGATGTACACACATGCACATATATAAAAACATGATTTTAAAAAGAAATGAATTGTTATGAAATTTTGATGTTTTAGCATATATATGTAAAATTCCAAGAGGCAATTAAATAAGACAAATTGAAAACACACTAGAAATGTATCAAAAACATAAATATGTGCTTGGGTCCAGAGGAGCCTCATGGGACACCAAGAGCATCCTGCTTCTCTGTAGAAAACTTCATGGGCCCCAAACTAAACATGTTGGAACTCTGCTGGACCAATTTCATCCTAGTCAGATCTACCCACCATCCTAGTAAGTCCTCCTAGAAACCCTGCAGAGGTGAATTGTCCCTGGTCCCAAAAGCCCCATTGTTTAGCTATGGGCTCTCTCTTCAGTCTGGAAGAAGGTTGAAGACCAACAGTGTTCTGTTTCCCCATGGAAACTTTCAGGGGTTCCAATACTTGCCAGCTTAAAACCCTGCTCCACCAATTCCACCCCAGTAAGATCAACCTGTCATTCTACTTGGGTCCCACTGAGACACGGCCTGCAGAGTCCAGACTGCCTGAGACACAACCAGCAGAGTATAGTATGCCAACCTCCACTATCTGGCCCACAGATCTTCCACCTTCCTGAGAAGTAGAACGCTCAAGAAAACCAGATGCTTAAAGGATAGCTGAAGAACACATTCAACAAGACCCAGGTCAGTTTGGCACTACTAAAGCCCTGCTATCCTGCTACTACAAACCCTGGTTTTTCTAATTAAATTGAAGCACAAGAAGAGAATCTTAAATAGAGGACTTTAAAGAGGAGATGAATAAATCCCTTAAGGAAATACAGGAAAGTATATTCAAACAGGTAGCGGCATTAAATGAGGAACCAAATATATAAAGAAATGTAGGAAAATACAATCAAAGCAGTGAAGGATGAGAATAAAACTATACAAGATCTGAAAAGGGAAATAGAAGCAATAAAGAAAACTATTAGAGATGGAAAACCTAGGAAAGAAAACAGAAGTAAAGACATAAGCATCACCAACAGAATACAGGAGATTGAAGAGAGAATTTCAGGTGTATAAGATATGATAAAAGAAATCAATATATCAGTCAAAGAAAATGAAAAATCTAAAAAGTTCATGACACAAAGCATTCCGAAAATCTGGGATACTATGATAAGACCAAACCTAAGAATAATAGGAATAGATGAAGTAAAGAATTCTCAATTCAAAGGCCCAGAAAACATCTTCAATAAAATCATAGAAGAAAATTTCCCTAACCTAATAAATGAGATCCCTACAAATGTACAAGCATCTTACAGAATACCAAACAGATTGGACCAGTAAAGAAATTCCTTCCACTACATAATAACCAAAACACTAAATATACATATAAAGGCCGACCTATCAGAATTATTCATGATTTCCCAACTGAGAATCTCAAAGCTAGAACAGTCCTGAATGAAGGTCTTCCAGACTCTAACAGGCCACAGTTGTCAACCCAGACTACTACACCCAGCAAAACTTTCAATCACCATAGATGGAGCAACCAAGATAGTCCATGACAAAACCAAATTAAAACAATACAATGTCTGACAAAGACAGGAGCATGTTACCCTGTGAGGCTCCACACAACAGCTGACTGAGACAGATATAGACAACCCACAGCCAAACAGTGGATTCAGCTTGGGGACTTTATGGAAGAATAGGAGGAAGGATTGGGGGCCACAAAGGGGATAGGAACTCCACAAGAAGGCCAACAGAGTCACCACTGTGCTTTGATCACTTCCTTAGGGGAGCCACAGTCGGTATTTACAAGACTCTCCATCACCACCTGGAGGGTCGCCTTATTTATGGAATGCTGCCTGAAGAACATTATGTGAGACTCTCAAACAAAATAATTATTAGTATGACAATTCTTCCCATCATAACATAAGTAGCTATCCATGAGGGTTCAAACAGCCTGTTAATATTTTCCCACACTTTTTCCATGAATCTTGCATAGGAAGAGCATAGACACCTTGATCACATTGAGGTTGGCTGTTTTTCATTAACAGTACAGAATGGTTAAGGAATTTGTCTGACGAGATACCTTTAAGATATTAAGCCAAATGTGTTTGGGCTTTAGTGATGTTATCTACCTGATAAAGTGTTAAGCAGATTGAGTGACACCTGGTTGTCACTTGCCAATAGAGACGTCCCTAATTACAGCCAACTCTTCTGCCAGTAAGTCAATCTGTTGTTGTAAACTGTGGATGGTTTGATAAAGATGTTGATTTAGAACCTCTTGTACCTGCAGTGCCTCAGCTGAGTTAGAGACTACAGCATTGACAGTATCCAAGATAGTGGCTGTCTGGGTCAAGGGAACACCAGCTGTTGTTGTCCCAGCAAGGCTTGCAATGATGGCAGCTGTAATACCAAAATTCCTCTTTCCCCAGTGTAGGGGTTGTAAGTGAGTCTGGGCCATCAGAGTGATGGCATGAAATGGGTGGTATTTACTACAGGTATCCAAATGGCTGCTGGTTCCCTCATCAGGGTAGCTATTGTTGAATACCTCATCCAGCAGGTGGTCAGGAGACATTCTCATTAAAGCAATCAAGGCTGTCTCTGACAATGGAAGTATTAATGACCAGAAAGAAAAAGTGAGGTCCGACACGGACTGGGATGGCTTTCCAGGCAACCTGGCTGCTAATGGTAACATTCACTGGGGTTACCCCAGTTCACATTTCCTGACCAGTTTATGTGGAAACATGTCCCATTAAAGAGACAGCCACCTTTTAGGAGAGTAAAGGCAGGTAAATCAGGACAAATTGAGGGGTCACATAAATCCCAATTGCTCATAATGGGGTCATATCAAAATCTAATAGGATCCCTATTAATGTAGGAGTAATATTGGAAACACCATGTGAGGTAAACTTCCACATACCAAGTGTGAGGTTAGATGATGATAATAGCCGGTAGTCCCCGACAAATGTTATACCTAATGCAGGCTGACAGTGCTTCAAAGGGATAGGAAGTCCCACGAAACTGGGCATTTGAGGAACTCTTGGACAGTGAGCCAGGGGTTGATGTGATATGCTTGGGAAAGCCTTTGGGGATTTGTAATTAATAAGGGGAAGGGGAAGTTCCTTGCCTAATATTGTGCCATAAGTTAAATTACCATGAAAGTCCTCCTTGGTCATATTGTATAGTTGACTGCAAGGGCTGATGGAGGAGACATTGGTGGTAAAGCAGAGAATTTCTTCCGTAGGCCAGGTGCCTTCTAATCATTGTGTAGTAGTGACTAAGTTCATGAAGGACAAACCCAAACACACAAAGAAAGAGAAAAGAACAGGGTAGGCTTGGGAGTTGACTGCCACAAGCAAAAGACAGTGAGCACCAAAGCCCAGATCTCATTAGCCCTCCAAGGCTGAAGAAAAATTAATAAACATGGTATGTACATTATTCTCCATATTTTGTTCTTCTTCTGGCTCCTTTATCAGCCCTTGGTTTGTAGCTGGGTAAATATCTCTCAAGGTTACTCATATTGGCTCAGTTGCATCCTGGGGGAAAACACAAACATAACCTCTCCCCCTTGTCAGAAGTGGAGTGGGCATTTGCCATTGAGAAGTTGTTGGGTCCCTCCATATAACTAATGGGAGGGAAGTGTCCCTCAACAAAAATACCCAATGTTTGTAAGTGGGGCTCAGCCCTTTCTCATCAAAGGAAAGTTCACATGGAACAGGACCTCCACCAACGCTAAGTGTAGATCTCCTTTGCAGAGGTGAACTGAGCAAGAACTCCCTTTAAGGAGTGATTTGCTCTTTCTATGACTGATTGACTTTGAGGATTGTAGAGTATCCCAAAGGAGTGACTGTTCCTCCATGAGGATGATAGAGAAGACCAGGAGCTTAAGTCTATCAGAAATAGCAAAACACAGGAAGGCATATGGGAGAACTCTGAATCTTTTTGGAAGCAACCTTCAAGTTGAGTTTTTTCTAAGTTAAGCAACAATTGAGAGGACACCAGCACCAAATGGCAGCAAACCATTTGTATCATCATTCCTATCGCTGCCACAGCATTGTGAGTAGGGATGCTAAGACCCTCCCATGCAAGATGCTTTATTAGCATGTCTCTGATTGGGCCAGCATCAACCTGCCTTTCCACTGCCTCAGTTACGTGGGAAAGGAAGTCTGTGATTCTCCAGACTGCTGGACAAGATTGCAAAAGTAAGCAGAAGGGTCCCAAGGAGTGCAGGCCTAAAGGGCTTTAAAGGTAAGATCAGCAATCTGGTTAAAGTAAGCATGCAGCCCAATAGTGGCATAAGTGACAGTGTTAATGTATGCCCCAAGGCCAGTTATCATATCAAAGTTAATGTTAAGGTTATATTCCAAATTAATCCTAGCATGATTCTCAGCCAAATTATGATACACAGATCTCCAATTAAGAAACACAGCAGGATCCAGTACCACCTTAGGGAAATTATACCAATCATAATAGGTCTGGAGGTGTATGGTCCACTGCTTCAATGCTTGTTCAAAATAAGTGGAATCTGGGCCAGAATCATCGGTAGCTTTTCTGATTAGTGCCAAGTCTGCCAGAGGATTTGGAATCAAGGGACTAGTAGCCGCATCAGGGCCAAGATTGGCAGGAAAAGCATCACTGTATTCCTGAGGAGAATTAGGTTCCCAGGGAAGAGGACAAGGGATGGACATTGTAGGAGGAACCACAGCAAGAGTGACCGCTAGTAGACAAAATCCCCCTAAATAACATCGGGGGAAAATTGTGGTAGCTCGGATGGGGTGAGAGCAGAAGGGCTAGTGAATGAAGGACCATGGACAGTAGCGTAGCACTGTAGGATGGCTTGGTATCTGACAGCATGAGGAGTGGAGCAGAAGCGCCCTCATGTTCATTACTCATGGCTAAAATCTACCTGTTTTCCCAGAGAAAGTGGGACGGGGTCAGTAATGGAAAGATGAGTATTAGCCTGATCCTGGCAGTGTTTGTTATGGGCAGCCACCACTTCCTCTGGGGAAGAATTCTTAAGACTGGCAATGACTGCAAGGAGGATGGGGACAAAGAACAAAGGAGGGATAATCACAGACTTTTACTCATGGGCAAGAAAGAGAACACATATCCAGAGGTCAGGGTCCCACATGCTATTCCGGGCTATCAAGGAGGACAATATAGCAGCCTCCTCTCAAAATTGGTCCAGGTTGTGCATCTTAACCTTGAGACCACGAGTAACCAGAACAGTTTTCTGAGTCCTAATCTGGAGTTCCTTGATGGTGGAGGTGAGGGAATCCATGACGATGAGCACAAAGAAAACAAATGATGAACAGATATGACCAATATGACAGAAGAGGTGACAAATCCAACGTATACTAAGCAGGAGACTCCCCACACATTAAGAGTAGGAGACCTCAATACCACACTCTTATCAATGGATAGGTCATAAAGACAGAAACTAAGCATAGAAATAATGAAACTAACAATTGTTATGATTTAAATGGACATAACAGATATCTACAGAACATTTTACCCAAACACAAAAGAATATACCTTCTTCTCTGGACCTCATAAAAACTTCTCCAAAATTGACCATATAATCTGCCACAAAGCATGTCTCAACAAATACAAGAATATTAAAATAATACCAAGTATTTTATTAGATCATCATGTATAAAAGTTGGGCCTCAGCAACAATAGAAATAATAGAAAGCCAACATATTCATGGAAATTGAACAACTCTCTACTCAATGATCACTGAGTCAGGGGAGAATTTAAAAAAGACATTAAGGATTTTCTAGAAGGGCTAATATGCAAAATATATAAATAATTCAAAAAATTATAGACCAACAATCCAAATAACTCAATTAAAATGTGGTACAGAGCTAACCAGAGAATTCTCAACAAAGGAATCTTGAATGGCCAAAAATTGCCTAAAGAAATGCTCAAAGTCCTTAGTCATGAGGGAAATGCAAATCAAAACAACTCTGAGATTTCACCTTACACACATCAGAGTGGCTAAAATGAAAAACTCAAATGATCACACGCTGGCGAGGTTGTGGAGCAAGTAGAACAGCTGGTGGGAGTGCAACCACTCTGAAAATCAATTTGGTGGTTTCTCAGAAGATTAGGAAGAGTTCTATGTAATGACCTAGCTATACTACTCCTGGTCATATACACCAAAATGCACCACCATCCCACAAGGACACTTGCTGTACTACGTTCATAGCAGCTTTATTCATAAGAGACAAAAATTGGAAACAAACAATATGTCCCTCAACTGAAGACTGAATAAAGAAAATGTGGTTCATTTACACAATGAGATACTATTTAGCCATTAAAAACTCCAGCAGGAACAGCTTCAGAGACAAGCCTCACCAATAGAATACAAGAGACTAAAAAGATTCATTGACCTCAATGGTTTCAATTCCTGAACAAAACCACAGAACTAAGAGATAGTATTTGGAAACAGGATATAAGAAACACACATTACCATCAAGGATAGATATCACCTAATTGTAAAAGGAGACGAAAATACATTCCAGAGAAATGGATCTGAGAAGCAAGCCAATATAGCCATTATAATATCTGACAAAATAGACTTTACCAAAAATTGTCAGAAGTGATAAGAAAAGACATTACATGCTCATCAAAGGAAAAAAAATCCACCAAGATCTTAGAATTTTAAACATTTACAAACCAAACACAAGTGCACTCAAGTGTATAAAAGAAACTGTACTACAGCTAAAATCTCATATTGACCCGCACACGATGATGGTGGCTAACTTCAAAACCCCACTTTCACTAATAGATAGATCATTTAGACAATGCTAAGAGAAATGCCAGAGCTATATGACATCAAAAACCAAATGGCTCAACAATAATTTACAGAACATTTCACCCAAACAAACATACATTATATATAAATAATTCTAAGCAGCATATATGTCTTCAAAATTGAACACATACTAGGAAACAAAACAAGTAGTAACACATAGGAACTCAAAAAAAAAAAACTGGACATCAAGAACACAAACAATTCACTTAAAATTGGGGTACATATCTAAGCAATGAATTCTCAAAAGGAAAACTCATGTAAATGAGCTAAAGAACTTAAAGAAATGTTCAACATCCTTAACCCTCTGGGAAATGCAAATCACAAATACTTTGAGACTTCATCTTACATGGACAGTCAAGATAAACAAAACAAATGGTACCTTATGTAGGTGAAGATGTAGGATAATGAAAACATTCATCCGTGGCCGGTAGGAGTGCAACTTTGTACAGCTGCTATAGAAATCACTGTGACTCTTTCTTAGTAAGCTGGCAAGAGATCTACTCTGAGATGCAGCTATACCACCTTGGGTATATACCCTGATGAAGCTGTGTCCTACTACAGAGACACTTGCTCAATCATGTTCTCTATGAAGATAATAGCCAGAAACTGTAAACATCTTAAACTCCATTAACAGAAGTAAAGACATAGAAAATGTGGTAAATTTACCCAGTGGAATACTACTCAGCTGTTAAAAAAATTGAAATAATGAAAATCACAGAGAAGTGGATGGAGCTATCAAAATTATTCTGAGTGAGGTAATTCATATTCATAAAAATAAAAAAGTAAACATTCACTCATATGTTAATGTTAAGTATTTGATTAGTAGGCTGCAATATATATAAACACAGAGGTTATGCATACAGTAGGGGAATGGGGGAGAGGCCTGGATCACCTTAGGAAACGGAAATAGAATCCATAACTATAAACAGACAGAGGTGCAGAAGTGAGAGAATCAAACAATGAGGGAGAGGAAAGAAAAAGTGAGAGTGGGAATACAGGCAGGGTGCAGTTTGTATGAAAAACCAAAAAAGTAAAAGCTTCCAGAAATATGTCTATATTATAGGGCAGATCTGAATGAAATTTCCAAATGACAGGGGGTAAAGAGTCACAACTGGACATCTCCTGTCACTAAATGAAGTTTCCATTGTTGATTTTGGTCAAAGGGTCCCATGGAAACCCTCAACCAACGCAGGCTGTTACTAAGACTATAGATTGCTATTCACAAGTAGATAGTAAGGACCTATTGCAGAAGCAATAAACAAATTTAATGTGTACAGCAAATTAAACATGGAAAAACTGGTTCCTATCTAGAGCCTTCACCCCTACTAACTAGTGTTTGTGGTACTGAAGTTATTCTGGATGCTACCACAGGAGAAAGATAAACACCAATCCAGTTACAAAGTGTTTGATCTCCAATGGTGTCTTACTTGCCTGCAAAATATGCTGGTGAAATAGTGTCACAAACCTTTGGGAATATTCAGTGAATATATTTTTTTATTTAATACTCTTTGTACTAGGGTGAACCAAAAACCAACACTGCTTGTATGGCCAAGAACTAGAGACAAGATAAGATAGAGATCTAAGTGAAAAGCAAATACTACTGTCCTAGTAAAAACTGTCACAATAAATCCCAGGGTTCTTATCCCACCTTTGATAATTGAGTTCCTGAATGAAAGATATGCTCAGCCTTTATATTTTTAATAAGTCTTAAGCATTAACATAGCTGAGCAACTGCCTACCTTCCATGGTGTTAGAATATATTTTCCTATCGATAACCCTGAGTTATTACATAGTATTTACTATGTGCCATCTGTCCTGCTCTTGGCTTCTATTGGGTAGCCCTCTGAGCCCCTCTCTTGACCCTCAACTCAGAGTTATTTCTCCTTTCTCCTTTCCTATCCACTTTTCCTTTGTTCTATGGTGACTGCTTCCTCTTCTTTCCCTCCTAGTGGTCCTCTCTGACCCACGCCTCCAAAACCTCAACCTATCTCTGCCTCTTCTGCCCAGATATTAACTGTTGGCCTCTTTATTTACCAATCACAATTAACTGAAGGAAGGTCACTTAGTTTACTTCTATGTACAGACTCATCTCTGAGGCAATCAGTTGGGGGGTGGGTGCTAACTTAGCATTAGAATACAAGCAGGATCAGGCCAATTCACTACAGAAATAGTGTCACAAACCTTTGAGAATATGCAATGAATATCTTTTGGATTTACAATCCTGTGTGCTAGGTGGAACCCATAATCAACACTACTTCAGTAGCCAAAAACTGGAGACCAGATAAGACAGGGACCTAAGGGAGAAGCAAACACTACTGTTCTTGTAAAGAAATGTCACAACATAGAGTACTAATGACATTTTGGTATATCCACAGATCAGTACATTTCTTGACCATCATCAGAGATGCTTTCTCTCGAAGAAGATGATAACAAGTACAGAGAATCACAGATGGACAACACGCAAAAAGTAAGAGACCTTGGAATACTCAGCCCTAAATGAGATGTCTCCATCACATCCCTCTCCTCAGGGCTCAGGGAACTCTGCAGAGGAGTAGGCAGAAAGATTGTAAGAGTCATCAGGGATGAGAATACCAAGGGAACAGGGCCTTCCAGACACAAGAGGACCGAGGCACATATCGATTCCCAAAGACTGTGGCAGGATGAGTCCGTACCAGATGGGGTCTCAGCACTTAGAGAAGTAGACATGATCACTAACCCAGAAACTACGTTGAACTAATAGCCACTTGCAAAATGAAAATCAGCTCTTTTCAATGAAGACGCGCTGCAGTTACAAAGTACTCTTAAAGGTAGGCCCTGTGCCTAGCTGTAAATACGTACTTTTTTATTATGGCTTTCAGGTTTCTGTTTTTGTGGAATCTTGTGTGTATGAATATGTGTGTCTCTGTATCTACATATATATCTTGTGCTTTCTCTTTGGCCTTGTTTTTTTCATGAGTTTGTTCTTGTTTAGTCTTATTTTCTTTGATTGTTAATCTTTTGATGTCTGTTTGTTTTCCAATGAGAGACCAAAAGAGTATGAAATCCAATGGGAGAGAAGGTGGGAGTAATCTTAGAAGTATTGGGGAAGGCAAACCATGATCAGAATATATTTGATGAAAAATATCTACTTTTCATAAAAGAAAGAAAAAACATAGAACACATTCTAGAATTCTGAAATAAAGAGCAAGGAACAGATGTGCAGGCCAGATTCTCTGAGTGACCTCTAGATGTTCTCCCATCCCTAGGACCCTCTCTACATAGGTGTGGGATCCTTATACAGGGATGCAATGAAAACACAAAAGAGAAGAAAAACTATAAAAATCCAAAATATTGGCTTCAGACTATTTTAACCTTAGTGATCCCAATAATTATAAACAAGCTAATTTAATGAAGCACTAAAAACCATACATAAAAGTGAAATGCACAACTTTGTGAAAAATCGTACAACGTGAGTCACTCGTTTTATTTCTTTAAAGTGTCAGCACATCATCATTCCAGGCTGCTAAACCACTTAGCTATGTGAGTCCATCTTGTTTGGGTATTGATCAAATTTTGTTTGTTTTAGAGAACTTAGCTTAGATATCTACATTAGATATTTATACTGTGTGTGTGCATCTGTGTGTGTGTGTGCATCTGTGTGTGTGTGTGTGTGTGTGTGTGTGTGTGTGTATCAGGAAACCAATAGAATAGTGAAGGTTTACCAGCAGTAGCTTCTGACTTCAAATTTCCAGAGAAGAAATTAACAGATATCACTTCAAAAAATTAGATAACCAGGCTGGGATAAAACAAAGAGAATTTTAACAAGAAGCCTTACTGACAACTGTCATTTTCATCACTGATGCCCAGAGTTCTACATTCTGTGGCTTAGCTTTGTCTATTTCTTAATTATTCTGTTCTCTGTGGGGTCTCCAGGGAATTCTTGAATAATTGAAAAGCATTTATCTCCCCAGTGGTTGAGCTCTGGTCACTGTGGGACTGTTAACAGCTTAGTGAATGGATCATCGTGTTCATGTAAAGGTGTCAGATTTTAAGATGGAATGGCATACATTGACACCTTGGAGACTGTCACTTAGTTAATTACTTTAAATCATTTTATATTGCAGTGGTTTTATCCTGGTGCCACTTGTGATAGCAGGGGCAAAAATCTAACACATATCTGAACTGGTGTCATGCTAATAAATTCTTCTCCCTCATAAGCACATAAACTAACTATTAACTCTTTTAAATTACATAATCAAAGCAGAGTATTAACGAGGGGAGAGTATTGCTCATAGAATCATCATTTAATCTGTTATTTACTTATGCATGAATTTTCAGAGAAATAATTTTTTCTACATCCATTACATTCCTTATTTTTTATTTTATTTATTTTTTATTTGTATTGTTGTTTAAAGTGTGTCAGTGTGCATTTTGTGCACATAAGCATTGCTTCCTTTACCGTAAGATCTTAAAGATTAATATCACTATTTTGTAATACTACTCATAAAACATTGGACTCAGTCTATCTTAGGACAGCTGGGAAAGGAAGCTCCTGGACTCTTTTTGTCTAGTCCTCTGTGGGATCCATTAGATTTGCCTTTAGCTTTTGTCAGGAAGATGTGAGTAAGCTGTAGTATTTTTCTGCTCTGTGAACACAATGAATAAAATATTCATTGCTTTACATGATACTAAAGACAACAACAAAATGGCCCTGCATGTGCTTGTCTGCTTTTGCAGCCAATTGCACCATATATATCGCACAGTGGAGCATGGGGCTGTGGGACTTGATGCCCCATGGAGCTTGACATGCAGCTCAACTTACTGAAAACAGAACCAGAGACCTGAATGTCCACCTGGGCTTCCTAGTAATATCTGTTCAGATAGGCATCGCTAAGTTTTAGCTTCCAATACACAGTCCACACTGTCCTTTTGGAGCTGACAGCCTTCACACCCACTTCACAGGCTGTGAAGGACTCCCCTAGAATGTGTATCACTCTTGTAAATCAAGGATCATTTTATGTTTACGCATACTATGATAGACTTTGCTTGTGGTTTAGTAGTTAAGAGGATTCCTGTTTTTCCAGACAACATCAAGTGGGTTCCCAGAATCCACATTAACAGCTCATAGGCTCCTATAGCTCTGGATCCAGGAGATATGCAGCCTCTTGTGACCTATTCAACCACCTGAACATGTGTAAAATATACTCATGTGCACATACATGAATATATCTTTAAGAAAACAGAGAAAAACTGATTAAATCCAAAATGCATGCCCACTGCTATGACATTTTAAAGATAACAGCTAAAGAAGATGAATTATTTAATAACTCTGAAATGTGTGAATGATATCAGATAAATGAGTGACACTTATATCAGCAGCATCTATGAACAAAGTTTGTCATTGAAGAGAATAAACTGTGTGCTAAAGATATTACAGATATCAAGTAAATTTTATAAGCAAGACTTTAATTCTAGACTAATCCAAATACATCGAATATAAGGCTGTGAAAACTTTATACCAAAGGCAAATTGTTTTAAACAGTTGGCACTTTTTTTTCAAGTACAACATCCTAAATATCCCAATACGTCATTAAAATATAAAGTGATATACAAAATAATTTTATATTTATATGCATTCAGTAGTAGGCACATAGATGGAATTGTTTCATTACTTTAAATTATTTGTGACAATTTAAAATGATGTATTTTTATTTCTGTATATACATGTATCTCTGAGAGAAGTCACTAAACATGATTGCAGTACACATGGAAGCCAGAAGCCACACCACATTCTCCTGGAGTGGAAGTTACACGACATTTTGAGTCACCTGACTTGGATGCTGAAAACTAAACTTATTCACTGAGAAGAATACCTTCTTTAAATTGCTGCTGCATTTTTTCAGCCTCCTGTAGATGGTATATTATCCTTAGACACATTTTGGAAAAAACAAATCTTATTACAGAAAGGAAAAAAAAATATTCTGAAAGTTAGTTCTTGTGACTTGTCCATCATTATAAGATTTTGTCACTGCAAACCCCATGTCTCATATGAAACAGAGCCACACATTCAGAAATAAAAGCAAATAATATTCAAAAGATCATATTTTATTCAGAATTTAGACAAGAAATTCTTTTATCAGTGTAATAGCAATTTAAACATATAAACATTGAATAAATGATCAAGGTTATTGGATAAATAAAATACAGAAAACTTTTGGTGAGTGTTTGGTTTTGATGGACATTAAAATCCACACTGAAGCAAATTAAAAGTATATATGTATATACATATATATGTCACTATATAATACACATAATGTTATATATTATATAGGGCTATATTAATAAAGTATAAAATAAGATTATTAGAACACTTTAAATCTTTTATTTGTATTTATTCTCTCTGTCTGCATCAGTGTGTTTGAATGTGGATGTGTGTGCATGTACATACACCCCTATCATGGAGCACATGTGTATGTCAGATGATAATGTTAGGAACTGCATTTCCACTGTATGGTTTCAGTGTGTCAAATTCTAAGCTTGAAAGTGTCTTTACCCACTGAAATATCTTGTAAAGCCAAAAATATTTTTTAAAAATAATAAATACATGTTAATTTATCAAAATAAAACAAAGTTTCAGTATTTTTATTACAACCTAATAATTCCATGGTACCCTGTCCAAATATATTGAGAAGACTATCCATATGTAATTTATAAGCACCAGTGCTTATATATTGCTCTAGATACAGATTTTTATTTTGCTAAAAATACAGTAAAAATAAAATTTCTATGCAATGTTAGAGTTTGTCATGCAGTAAAAGCTATATTGTGATGCTTCATGTCTTGTCTCTTTGCCTGCAGTATACCTCACTCATGTTCTACATTACTCTGAGTATATTTTCTTAATTGCCATTGTGCTTGAAGTTTTATTTTTTTATTTTTTGTATTTTTGCAATGATCTTACCATGTACCGCATTTAGGTGGTAAATACATGAATGACCTTCACTCTTTCTTTTTCAGAGTGCTGAGACTTCATGTGTGCTTCACCATAACTGTGACTTCACACATAACTTCACTCTGTGAAGCTAGAACAACAAACTATAGACAAGTACATGTAGTCTACTACTAGGACCCATTTTCAGGGCACCTTTATCACTTGCCTTATATTCATATTTCTCTGCCCATCTAATGTACTCTTTCTCTACCTAACTTCCTTGAAATATTTTTAAAATTTAATTTAACTTAATTTACTTATTCACTTTATATCTCACTCACTGCTCCCCTCCTGGTCACTCCCTCCCACAATCCTTGCCCTCTCTTCTTCTTCTTTGATTGGCTGGGGTCCCCCCTTGGTCTCCCCCAACCCTGGCACTTCAAGTCTCTGAGATGCTAGACGTTTCCTCTCCCACTGAGGCCAGACAAGCTTAACTAATTTAGAATACATCTCCAATCAGGACCATGTGCCCACCACAAGGCTTGCTTCTAGAAGTATTTTGTCACGTTCCGTTTTGTACATCTTAGTTCCTTACCCCACTTTCCCCCATTAATGCATGAATCTATACATTTGCTGTGAAATATTCTCCCCATTTATAGCTGACGCTTTTGTTTTCTGTGCTTACAGCTTATTTTCATTCAGTACAACTTTAGTAAAAGATTGTTCCTGTACCATTTCAATATTTGAACAATTCATTCTCTGTCTCTATAAAACAACCAATGAGGAATTATGTGTAACAGATTAAACTGCATTAGTTTTTTTTTTTAATCTTTAATCATTGCTTGCTGTGATGATTTTTTCTTTCATAAAGCCATTGAAACACTCATCACTGTGATAGTTTCAATGAGAATGGTCCCCATAGACTCATATATGTCAGCACTTAGTTGCTGGGGAGTAGAACTGTTTGAAGATTAGAGAATTAGGAGTGGTGGACATTTTGGAGGAATTCACTGGGAATGGGCTTTGAGAATTCAAAAGCCCAGGTCCAGTCTTCCCTTCTCTGTCTGCTGCCTGCTGCCTGTGGATCAAGATATAAAGCTCTCAGTTGCTGCTCCAGCACTATGCCTGTCTGCTTCCCACCATGGTCATTATGAACTAACTTTCTAAACTGCAAACAATCCTCCAGTTAAACACTTTCTGTTGTAAGACTTGTCTTGGTCATGGTGCTTCTTCACAGCAACCAAACAGTGAATAGGACAATCACTCTTAGAACAACAAACTTAATTTGAACACTGTTGCTTAGGACAAAATTATGGAAATGAAAAGAAAAATCACATGTGATTGTAACTACCCCCTAAAATTACTACTAACATGTTCTTTCCTATACATCTACTTTCATATGATGTTCTCTAATCCATGTGTTCATGTGTTCACGTAGCACAAGCTTTCATATTCTTCTAAAATAAAGTAGATATATTAAATACTAAATCTATTTGAATTATTTGTCTATAGATAGTAGTTACTGAAGAGTTTCACTCATGGTCTGTCTATTATTTGCAATGGACAAGATATGCTAATAGAAAACGCACACCAAACAAAATTGCCATTAAGATTGAAGACTTTGTAGGCTGAACCATTTTGAGACTGAAGCAATTACTTCTCTGAGGCATTATTTTAGTTAAAAAGGGTTATTCAAAATGCATTTAGTTACAGCCAAGGGTTTTTTCAAGAAAGGACAGTACAGAAAAGTATACAGTGTGACTAAATACATGCAGTTCAATCTTCTTACATGCTAAAAATGAAGGAAGAAAACAAATAGGAGCAGTAGACAGTGGAAGAATGCTTAGAATAAGATTTGAATGCAACAGCTTAGGGTCCATAAGATTAGTAATGGAATAGATGACCACATGTACTAATATCTAGTTTGAGTAGTTAATTTCTGTAACTCTCTTTATTTTTCTTTTTTATATTTTTATTTTTAATAAAGCAAATATTTTGATTTATTAAAACTGTGATAAGTAATTATTACTCTAGCAATTACATTGTCACATTGCAAAAGTTTCTTCCAAAGTACAAATATATGGGTTTTTCTCATCTTGATTGTTTAAACTCCCATTTAAATCAGAACCAAGGAAAGTATAATCTGATCAAAGGAAAGTATTTAACTTTACACACACACACACACACACACACACACACAGAGAGAGAGAGTCATGTATATAGGACAGAAATCATGTTTTAAATTTTATTTAATGTTAATCAAATTTTAGTTTTCTACTATTTATCTCTTCTCCTTCTCTTATCTTTCTCCTTTTCTTTTTTACTACTAGGTATAAAACACAGAGCCTCATGTAGGCTAGAGAAGCTCTCTAGAAGTTAAACACAGAACCTCGTGTAAACTGGGCAATCTATCACTGAGATCCAGCCCAGCCCGCTATATATACTTCTAATACCTGTGTGTTTAGCTCGCTACTTAACCGCTGTAAGCTTAAACTTTATCATTTCTAAAACAGATTTCTGTCTCTCCTGATTAACTTTTACTGTTGAAATAGAGTTTTCTGAGAAAGGAGTCTCAATCTGGCTTGTAGGCATGCCTTAGGGATGGAATGAAAAGTTATGGTTAAAAGTGACATCCCATGTGCAGTCACCAAAGGTAGACGCTGATGTGGATGCCAGGAAGTGCATGCTGACAGGAGCCTGATATAGCTGTCTCCTTAGAGGCCTGCCAGAGCCCGGCATATACAGAGGTAGATGCTCACAGCTAACCATTGAACTGATCATGGGGTTCCCAATGGAGGAGTTAGAAAGAAGACTGAAGGAGCTGAAAGGGTTTGTGGCCCTATGGTGAGAACAACAGTACCAACCAACCAGAGCTCCCAGGGTCTAAACTACCCAGGGAGAAACCCATGACTCCAGCTGTATACGTAGGGGAGGATGGCCTTGTCGGGCATAGGTGGGAGAGGAGATCCTTGATCCTGTGAAGGCTGGATGCCCCAGTGTGGGAGAATTAGAGGGTGGGGCGGTGGGAGTAGCTGGGTGAGTGGGGGCACACCCTCATAGAAGCAGGAGTGGGGGTGGGTGGGATAAAAATTTTAAAAATAGTGACGTGTTGTGTGTCAACCTGACAAGGGGTCACTTTTAATTCTCAGCTGACATAGGCTAGAGTCATCTGAGAAGGGAATCTCAAATAAGGGATTGCCTAGATAAAATTGGCCCATGGGCTTGAATGTGGAGTTTTCTTAATAACTAATGTGTATAGAAGGGTCCAGCTCACTGTGGGCAACCCTGTTCACTGGGGAGGTGGTCCTGCACTTTCTAAGAAATGAGGTCAACCTGGCCTGAAAGCTAGATAACAGGTAGCAAATCCACGTTCCTGACATACATGTCTGGAAGGTGAGCTCTTCCATCGAGTATCACTCTTCGAGAAACAGTAATGTCTGCATGTCTCCACCATAATGGACTGGGGCTTGGGGGTTTAAGCTTAAGATTGATTTTCCTATGAATGTTTTATCACAGCAACAGAAAGGAAACAGAAACACTTCCTAAATAGAATTCTTTCAAAAAACTATGTTCTCTTATCACAGTACTTGTTTTAATAAGACATTTATGATAACCACCACTTTATTTTCTAAATGAAACTGAATTTAAACAGGATTGAATATGTGTTTAGTGAAGTTAATACTTTCATCATGCCCCTATCAACCATCTAAATGTGAACTGAATTAAGGAAAATAATGTTTGTGGTTTCTTAGAAGAATATGAATACTAGTATACTAGTATACTAATACTATTCATATTATTAGCAAAGGTTATAGCACAGTTCTCTGTCTTATGTCACTTGTCAAATTATGCTGCAATTTTTAAATCATGTTCTTAATTTTTATATTAAAATTCCATCACTTCCCCCTTCCCTTTCCTCCTCCTTCACCTATATACCCTTCCTTCCTGTTTTAAACTTTTTTAATTGAATCTCCCAAATTACTTTCCCAAATTACTTTCTTCTGTATAAGTTGTCCCCAATTCTTTAACCAATGAAAACCCTGCAGGGTTTTAAAGTCAAGCTCAAATGTTAACTTGGCCATTCCTATCCTGTCCTACATTAGGTATTAGGAGGAAACATTGTTACTGCGGTAGGAGTAGACTCACAGTAAATATACAAAGCTTCCTGCATTGAAAGGTATGGGATTGGGCGTTTGCCATTTGTTGTTCTTAAATATATATATATATATATATATATATATATATATGTTTTTACACACACACACACATACACACATACACACATACATTTGCAATTTTTTTACTGTTAG
>NW_021604651.1:1828048-1833571 GCF_004785775.1 Grammomys surdaster
TAGGAAAATAAGTAAATAATTGTGTTACTAGGGCAGGTAACATATAAGATGACCCCGTAGTATCTTATAGTGACAATTAATATAATTTTTTTATTTTTTACTTATAAAATGAAATAGAGACATAACACCAGTTCCCAGTGTCCAAAACTGATCATTTCATGGTCTATAGACACGTTTTCTACCCATGGATAACTGTATGGTATACCGCTATACCAACAGATGTATCATATAATAAAATATCTTCTGATTTCATACTCCTGTTTCTATGACAAAAGATTCAACAAAAACAACTTAAGAGAGAAATAGTTTATTTGTATCACAGTTCAGGGTACAGTCATTGGGCATGTAAATCAAAGCAACAGAAGCTTGAAGCATCTAGTCACAGTGCATCCACAAATCCAGAAACAGAGGAAAATAAATGCATAGATATTGCTGCTCACCCTCCTTTCTCCATTTGTACCGTTCAACATCTTACCCAAGGAAGAGTCCTGCCAAAAATTAAGATGAGTTGTTGCACATCAATTAATACAGTTAAGATAATTTCCCACGACCGTGCCTGGAGACCTGTCTCCCAGGTGACTCTAGATCTTGTCAAACTGACAATTAATACTGGCTGTCAGCAAAAACCCTCTTATCAATGGGCTTGTAGATTTTTTTGTGTTTTGTTGTGACCAAAAGTTCCTCAAATATTTCTAATTTGGGTTGTATATTTTTAGGTATAAAAACTTAAAGGCAGTGTTTGGGGCTAAAGAGCTACTGTTAAATGTTATTATTTTTACTCGAATGGTAGATTCTCACCTAGACTATCAAAAGTTTCTCATTTACTTTCTATGCTCCCAGCCTCATTATATAACTTTACCATGTGTACATAAAAAATTTTAATCTAAAGAAAAAAAATAGCGTCTTTATGAGTTTGCGTGTACCTTCTCCACACATCCCCATCAAGTAGATGCAGACAAAATTGCTGAGAAAGTTTACATCCTTTTAATTTGTTGCTTTTCGGCTTCGCTTTCAGCACTTCTCATTAAATAACTTGAATTTTCAGTGTCCAGAAAGCCTTATGTCCACTCATCTTCAACATGTGACTAATTCCTACCTGGTTATCTTTGCAAATGAATGGAAAATCAAATTTTCTTGCTCTGTAAACTTAGTCTAAACCACCTTCAAGTTATGAGTTACCGACCTTTCACTTTGGGGCGCTCTCTTTCAAAGCCTTGGCCACATTTTTTCAGGCAAAATTTAACGACAAACATTGCCTACTTTATGTCAGAGCTGTAGGGAAATTTTAAAGATATTGTTAAAACAGAAAGTCTAGTAACATGACAATGCTAAAATGGCCAGAAAACTAGAAGTCTCTTATCTGAAATCAGGCAACTCTTACTACTCCAAAACCATGAAGCCCTTGTGGCAGGCCACACTACTTTTTCTAAATAACATGGATTTTGCATTTATTTTCACCTTCCAGATACCTTGTTGTTTCAAAAATTTATTGGTACCATAGGTTTTGAGAGAGACGTTATAGTTTCTTACAGCAAACACCTGATAATCAATACAATTCCATGTAAAGTGTTCTATTGATCAGGTGCTACAAGCAGGGATTCAGCTCAATTCTTGGTCCTAGAAAGAATTCATAAGCATTGCGGGTCCTCTAGTAATGGTGGAGAAGTTGCTCACTTTTATGTCACAATACTTAAGTGCCCTACATTTAACTTGTACATGTATATGATATACTCATGTAAGAAGAAGAGTTTAGACCAGTAAAATAAAGTGAATGGACTAATTAGTTAGAAACTGAAAATAAAAAGCATTACTATGTGCAAAGAATGTAACTACAGGCTTGCCAGTCTGTGTGACAGCTCTATAAAACAAATAAAGACTGTCCTACATCCATCCAACTCAGTAGGGGTTGTGGATTTAGCTCAGTGGTAGAGCGCTTGCCTAGCAAGCGCAAGGCCCTGGGTTCGGTCCTCAGCTCTGAAAAAAAAAAAAAAAAAGACAAAATAAAAATTCTGAAAGCTCCAGTTTTTCAATTTTGAGAAAAGTCTATAACCACCTCTGTCCATCACCAAGAATCAAAACTTACCAAACAGAAGGTGAGTTAAACTGTTTAGTATGTTTGAAATTTTAATTTAACTTAAACCCAGCATAAATTTTGTGTAGTTTACTTTATTATATCTTATAACAGAAGCAGAATGCTATTATTTGCAGCCTTAGTTTCCACACAGACAGAAAAGATAAAGAAGAAAACATTTCAAATCCCTGTTGTTGTGCAAGACTAACGCCTCATGAACCAAAATGACAACGTATGATTTGTAATCCAATTACTTAGAATTTGGTTGTTTGTGTCACAGCAATCTGTGCTGAGATGTAACAGGAATGTTGATGGAACATTTTTTAAAAGGATGTGATTTTTAAAAGCAAACTGAGAATTAAGGAAATAGAAGAACATTCTGGAGTTTTAGCAAAGGTTTTAAAATATCCTCTTCAAACTATAAAACAGGTCACTGGTCACATGTAATAAAAAGACATGAATGATATTTCTAGTTGCTTAAGAAATATCCACTGAGTTTTCTGCAATAGTCACAGTGAATCTAATCCCACCAACAATATTCAAGTTTTCCATTTTGACTACATGCACGTGAATTCAAACTCATCAAAGCAAATTTCAAATGTTCTTAAAACAAAACAAAAATAAATTCTGAGGTGATGAATATATAAATTTGCTACTTGTTATCCCAGCTTATATTAATAAATCATAATATCACTAGGAACCCAATAAATATATATGCCTGGATACTATCCATTTTTAATGAAATGAAATAAGGAGGGGGAAGGTAACCTGAAGAGATAAAGGTAAACACATATTTCAAGAAAGCTTTTACCAGGCAATGTTCTTGCTGCAATTTGACATAAGCCATCAGCTTTCCTTTGACACATTATATCAGACACACTCAGGCACTTGCTTGATTCTTTTGAAAAATATGAGAGGTGCTAGTCCACTTTCCCTAACTTCTTTTTGAGATTGTAATTAAATTACTACAATTCTCTCTTCCATTTACTCTCTCCAAACCCTCCTATACTCTAATCCCCCCCCCCATTTCAAATCTATGGCCTCCTTTTCACTAATTGTTATCACATGCATATATGTGTGTGTGTTCTTGTGATAATATATCACATGAATATATATTCACATATATTAAATGGCTATATCATATGAATATTCATATCTATCATATGAATATATATAATGCTATTATTTACAGCCTTAGTTTCCACACAGACAGAAAAGATAAAAAGGAAAATATTTAAAATCCGTGTTGTATATAATTCATATGTTTATATATATTATATGAATATATATATATATATTCATTATATAAACCTGCCAAGTCCATGTAATATTACTTGTATATTTTCAGAGCAAACTATTTTCCAGAGGACAACTGACTGGTGTGTTATTCTGTGGGAAAAGAATCTCTCCCACTCCCAGTTCCCCTAAGTTGTCTACAGTTTTTGAGTAGGGTTGAGGTCTCCAGGGCTTATCCCCAGCCTTTAAAGAACATCATTGAAGACTCAGGTTACTGTTATTTCTCCTTAGTACATGTTATTTTGTATTGGGAGGTATCAAAACATATGCAGGACATCAGAAAGCTATCTTTCATGTTGTCTACACTTACTGCCATCACCTCCTTTGGAGGTGTCCCAGCCTCTTCTCATAAAACAACAGCCAGTAAAATGACAGTTTTAAAGGCGACTCTGTAAACAAAGTGACAACATTCCTAAAACCTTAGTGTAATTCCTTTTTACTTTCTTGTACAAACTTAAACTAACGTGATGAAATCATCTAAAAAAAGTCATGTCTTTTTGGAGGTGACTGCGAGTAGAGTTTTCTAAACCCTGAAGCAAAGGAGACGTGCATGGAGAACACACACCACACACCACACCACACACACACACACACACACACACACATACACACACACACATACACACACACACACACATGCACACACATACACGCACATGCACACACATGGCAAACATACACATGCTGCAGGAAATTATCCTTTTGGGTGGGTGAATCACTGAACAGAAATGAACTGCAGCCTTTAAGTGCTTTTCTTAATTTACATTAAGAATTAAGAAATTCTTAATTTCTCAATGTTAATTCCTAATCTGTCCTGGTGCCATTTAAAGAACATATTAGAGATCTCTGAGTTTTCATCTCTGTCATCCTGTTTCCTCCTAACTTCTCTCTCTCTCTCTCTCTCTCTCTCTTTCTCTCTCTCTGCTCCCTCCTCTCTCTCTCCCTCTCCCTCTCTTTCTCCCTTGCCCATCTCCTCACACACCTTTCTTTTCTACCTTGTGCAAACTTCTCTGACTTTCACCACCCTTACCTCCTCCAATTCTTCCTTCCTGGACCCCATCCTCATCACTCCCGGGCTGCCATGTTCCCCTCTTCGCTCCTTTCCTTTGCTGGGCACCTTTACCGCATCCATTCTCATCAAGGGCTTTGCAGATTCCCTGGCTGTTTGCTGGTGAGAAATCTTTGCTGCAGCTGCAGCAAGGAATAGGTTCCCCCCCACCCCACCCCCCGCGCGCTCGCGCTCGCGAGGGCGCGCAACCCAATGGCAGAAGCGGGCTAGGCTGGGCTAGACTGAGAGGAAAGGGCTGGGAGCCGGGAGGCAGCCTGTCCTCCCGCGAGCCTGCAAGGATGCGGCAGGGGACTGAGACCATGGGGAGGTGCTAACTTCCTCTCCAACCCCCCAGCCCGGGATCCGGGCTGGCATACCCGGCCCCCTGGGCTAGTTTCCTGCCAAGCGCAACCAAGAAGCCAAAGGCGACTTGGAGGGCATAAAAAGAAAAAGAGTGGTTCTGGAGAGGGGCGCCCACCTCCAGAGCCCGTCCTTCTGCAAACCCACGAGGATAGGAGAAAGGGGATCAGGTACTGGAGAGTGTACACAAAAATTCCAGTCTGCGGACTCGCTCCAGAGCCTCCCAGAAAACCTGGACGATCTGGTGAGTACTGGCTGGGGGAAGGGGAGCAGGATGGCCAGGAGCGAGGAGCAAGGGGCAAGGGGTGAGGGGCCGTGGTTGGAGTGCGCACTCGGGTACCCAGGCAAGGGAGGCGCTCAGGGATGCTGTAGCCCGGGCGGGGGTCGGCTGCGAGCTGCGGAGCGCATGTGGCTCCCGCGTCGGTGTGGATGTGAACAGGGTAGCGCAAGTGAGCCACAGACAGAGCGCATGTCTCATCCCTGTGAGCAGAGCAGCCGCTAGACCCGCCACCACCATCTTCTGCATGAACGTTATCAGCAGGACGGAAAACCTCCCCCAGGGCTATGGAGACTGCGGGAAACATCTGGCAGCTGGAGATGGATTGTTGAGGGGAAGCTGTCATAACCTCAAAGCACACAAACCTTTTTCATTCTCGTTTTTTCTTTTCTTTCTTTTCTCTCTTTTGCTTTTCTTTCTTTGCCTCTCTCTCTCTCTCTCTCTCTCTCTCTCTCTCTCTCTCTCTCTCTC
>NW_021604651.1:1833581-1899443 GCF_004785775.1 Grammomys surdaster
TCTCTCTCTCTCTCTCTCTCTCTCTCTCTCTCTCTCTCTCTCTCTCTTTCTTTGAAATTTAGCGCCATCGTCTTCAATGCCTCTCTGAAAATCCTTTAGCAAGAGTGTGAGAGAAAGAGAGGAGAGCGCGCTCCAGGGAGAGGAGCAAAGAAGATGAGGATTATTTGCAGGCAGATTGTCTTGTTGTTTTCTGGATTTTGGGGACTCGCCATGGGAGCCTTTCCGAGCAGCGTTCAAATAGGTAAGAAGCCGGGCTGGGGAAGAGGTGCATGTGGCTGAAGTGATGTAAATGAGTTGCCGATGAGGAATCCTACAAGGCGCCTTCTTTCCTCTACAAACAGACCTTCTCGATGCAAGTTCAGATAGACACAGGCTAGCACACCCAATACTGACTCAAGTTCCTTCTTGCTCTACAGTAGGTTAAAGTAGGAACGAAAGAAGTTGAGGAAAGAGAAAACAATAAATAAATAAATAAATAAATAAATAAGTCTTCATGGACTTTGATTACATTTTATAGTACATTTCTTTTAAACGCGTTTTCGTAGAGCAAGAGGAAATACCGAGTTTTATTTTGTTTTTGGTTTTTTGTTTTATTTTTTTAACCCACTTTTTGCTATTCTGCAAGCTGCAGCATTCTCGCTGTTACAGGAGGAGATGACAGGGAAAGGTATTCTCTACCCTCACCTCTTGCCTTGTTGCCTTACCAGTTGGCAGATTCAAAAGTTAGACCCTTTTCTAGAAACCTTCGTTGGTTTTATTTTGCTTTGGACTTATGCTTCTGTTCTTCTGTATCCCTCCACCCTCGATTCTCGCGACCCTCCCTTTCTCCACCGTGCTTGCCATTCTCCTCTCCTGTCTGTTAATGGGACTCGGCTATTGAATTTCTTCCAGCCCAGCCCAACCTCAACACTGCATCGTGTGTGTGTGTGTGTGTGTGTGTGTGTGTGTGTGTGTGTGTGTGTGTGTGTGTGTGTGTACTGTACACAAAACCAAACTAATTGAGCCGGGTACACAAAATCGGGGGCCAAACTAAGTTTTCCCCCTTCTAAACCTGCTCTCTTGTGTGCCTTCACATTCCTTCGGTCCGGTTCTGTATTTTGATGGAAATCTCTTCTCTGTCCATCTGCATATTCCCTGGTGGGTGGCGAGAGATGTCCTGGGCTGGCTGATACAATGGTGTGATGGGAGAATACTAAAGACTGGCAAGGGAAAGAAAGCAAGACACACTAAATGGTCTCAGAGGTCATTGTGATCATGACAGATTGAAGCAAGAAAAAGCTGAAATGCCCTGAAAACTAAAACATTCAGCATGCACTACAGGGACAAAAGGCAGCCCTTATAATATGGCAAAAGAGCTCCTTAATTGTGTGTGTTTGCATTTGGAGAAACATTTGACAGTCGTGGGGCTAGGTGTAACATTTAAAACAGGAATCATTGGGTGAGAGTTTCCTGCTGTCTTTCATAGGTGGTCTCTTCATCCGAAACACAGACCAGGAATATACTGCTTTTAGACTGGCAATCTTTCTTCACAACACCAGCCCTAACGCATCTGAAGCTCCTTTCAATTTGGTACCTCATGTGGACAACATTGAGACTGCCAACAGTTTTGCTGTGACAAATGCCTGTAAGTAAAATATAAGTTACAGCTAAATTGGAAAAGAACTAAAATGAACTAGTGGGATTTCTTTCTTTTAAAGAATTTTCTAGAAAAAAAATACAGATCCAAACAATGATGTTAGAAAAAAAATCATAGTTAAAAAGATTTAGTCTCCTTCCTTTCTTTCCTCCCTTCACTCCTTCCTTCCCTTCTTCCCTCCTTCTTCCTTTTTTTCCCTTTCTGCCTTTTAATTTCCCTGCCTAGATCACATAAGCTGAATTTTCCTGTAACGTTTAGTATTGTTCCTGTCTTCTGAATGCTATACTCAGTTTAGTCTTTTATTCCAACCTTTTGGGTTCTCCTTCTTGATTTTCACTGAAGTAAGTGCCTGTCTTCCTTTTAAAGAAGCCATATGCTCTTCCCAGTAGTAAAAGCCATGGTGAGGATGCCAGAGAGTAGTGATGTGGAAAATACATTTAAGTCAGCCAGTAGATACTACATAAGATCCAGTGATGTCACTGGAAGCTGCTCTGCCCTCATGTTTGAGGTTGTAAATGTCTCTTGCTATCTTAATGGATGTCTGTTCATGGAACTCCATGAAGTCCTACCCTATTACCCGTAATTTTAATCTCTGATATACCTGGATTCTAAAAACAACCCAACTGAATCTTCCACATAATGAAACTAAATGGGTGACCCCACAGAATGCTACCAGAAACAGTAGTACAGATGTCCCCCATCAAGATTCTGTGGAACTTGATGTAGACGTAAAACACTAAGATGCAATCCATATATGGCACTGCACTGGCTTTGGGTTCTTTAAGTGTGAGCATGTTTGTTTCAGATGCTACCTCAGTTTTCTGTGCATATCTACTTCTGTATTACAACAATGTTTCTGGATTATCTGAGATATATAAAAGCGGTTCCTACATAAAATGGTATGTGCTTTGTTTCTATTACACCAAGTCTGAAAATCTTTAATTAAAAATTGTTAGGACAAAAAATAAACTCAATAAAGAAAGAAGTGTAACAAAAATAGGTTTAAGCAAAGAAATCTTTCTATTTTATGAACTACAGTGTTTGCATTCATATTTGTTTGTCATTAATTCACTTACCAGATAACACAGTGATTATTTTGGAGCTCTGTTTACTACTGCAGTTTAGAACTCAATTTCCTGAAGGTGTTGAAGCTTTTGACAGTTTTACAAAATGTTCTTTTTTTTTTTTTCGTCAAGACTCCGATACTGTAAGTTCTACTTGGTGATTACTGCTTGTTTGTTTCAGTTGGCAATAAAATTATTATTAAAGCAAAGGGGGTTATTTTAAGCCAAAATGTGTGTGAATTATACGTAGGTTTGTGGATAGTTATCTATAAATTTTATGAGTTATTTTCAGCATATGCCAAGTATTAAATGAGATATCAACATTTCACACAATTCTACTCGAAGCATTCTCTTTAAGAGCGATTGTTATTTATTTATTTATTTATTTATTTATTTATTTATTTATTTATTCTTAGTTTATATTTATCTGGTGACTCTCCTAAGATTTTTTTAAAATGTTACCAGCTTGGAAACCAATTCTCCAAATATATTTGAGGATAGATTATCCACATAAATTACATTTGAATAGTATCACTTAATTTTGAATGAGTTTCCTAAATGTTGTAGGACACTGTAATTTGTTTTCACAAGCTAGCATCTTAAAAGCCAGAATGGCTGCACAATGACATTCAGCTTTTAAAACTGTAAAGAGCTAACTCTTTATCTAGACCGTCAGTTAACCTCACGGACTATCATTTTAACCAGAAGTATTTTCGTTATGTAACAAAATATGCATGAAGTGAAGTGGTGGTGGCCAAGTAATAGTAAATTGAGAATGTGGCAGCTGGTTACATGATAATAGAACTTTAAAAGTATAAGATATAGAGAATGTTCTTCCTACAGGCGAAGATTGAGGGGACTAAAACAAGTAACTTTAGAAATATCCAAGTTTCGCACAGTGTGAATTTAAATGTTTTTTTCACATTCATATACAATTGATTCTATGTAGATGCTTAATAATCAGTTTAAAAGCAAATTGTAATTAAGAAAAAATGTTTTCTAGTGAAAAAAAAAGGAATATTTATTCTTGATAAATGACTATACCAAATGCCCTTTAGATAAATCAAAACTGCATTTGGTTGCAGGTGGTAGAGAATATAGGTCAGGTGTCTGGTGCTTATTGAATAGAGTGACCCAAAACATATACGCATATGATTACACTGTAATTAAGCATAAATCCTGAGCAGTGACAATATGTTGAGCTAATCTGTCAAACTTTATGCTGTTTAGTACCAAAGAGTAAAAACAGACCTTGAAGTTTAGTAATATGGAAATTTGGCATGAGGTTTATTTTTCTCTTTGTAATGGCAGAGGTTGATTTGCAAACTTGTTACTTTGGAATGAATATAAATAATAACATTTGTTACACTCTATTATAACTGTAGTGTTCTCATACTGAATTTTATCAACTCACACTTCTCTGTATGACTAAGGAATATTGGTCAAGGTACATTTAATTTCTTTTATGGAAACTATACTCACACAAAAAACAGACTTAAGAATAAAATGTGTTAGTTACATGTTGAAAAGACATAATTTAATGCTGGTTATCAGGACCAAAATTAAATTAGTCTTTTAAGAAAGCTGTTTAGCACTAAACTACTAAATGTATAGAGTTCACCAGCTTGTAAACCTGGACATGATTAATTAAAACAGAGCAACTTGGGGGATATAAATTCCATATTGCCGAGGAAGCAGTAATCTTATTATTAGCCATATTTTATCTTCAGCAGTATTTAAATTCAGTTATTGCTTTTCATTCTTAAGTATTTATATTGATAGAAATTCAAATTTCACTGGATATTATAAAGGAAATTAGATGTACAGATACTAAAACTATAACCATTTTCAATAACAAGAAGTTTAATAAGTAGCACTTTCACTCAAACATTTAGTGTCATTGGATATGCACACTATTTCATTATTGTGATCCATACAAAGCACACAAGATGATGCAAACAGATATTTCAGACTTACATAATCAATATTCTCTGTGTTTCTTAGTTGAAATCTTTAAATAAATGTACTTTGTATAAATATCAATATAACTCTATCTGTAATAATTTGATAATGTTCTACAAAACATTTAATACAACACACAACAGCCTAACTTTGCAGATGTATTTTTCACTATTTAATAAATATTTAGCTTGGAGAATAGATTTATTAAATTTTTCCAAAACTAGTAAACAAACTACTATACTTGTCTATTACCAAAAATTTTAAAATACAGAAATGCTTGAGATATTATATCATGAATTTAAATTATCTATAGAAAAAAAATCTCATGACCAATCACTTGACGAATCAGCCACTGTGGTATCACCTACCTTCGTCCTGTGTGTGGAGTGATGCTTAAGTTAAAGATGGACATTGGGAACCATATGATAAACCAGATACATAGCCAAACACCATACAGTTCTAGACTGTTTCCCACTTTCATAATCTGTGGAGAGGACTATCTGATCGGTATTTTTGTTTACCTAGTTTTTAGTGGTGTCTGTATTTTGTTCTACTTCTCTGCCTAGACAGTCTGATCAATTGATTATCAGATGATGACAGAGAAGTTGCAAACATTGAAGAATTATATATTATACTATAATAACTATGAAGAAAATAGTTTGGTTTTGAGATAGTATAGCACTCTTGTAGCACATGCTAACTTATAATTCAAGATCCTACTGCCTCAGCCTGTCTAAATGCTGGCATTAGAGGTGTATGCCACCATACCTGATATCATTCACATCTTTTTTCTTTTTCTTTTCTTTTTTCTTTTCTTTTTGTTTTTTTTTTAAAGGCATGGTTTCTCTGTATAGTCTGACCTCAAACTCACAGAGATCCATCTGCTCATGTCTATTCTTTTATCAAAGGTAAATCTAACTTCTTTTTTTGGCCAATTTACTTATAAACTTGAAATATTCGAGGGCAATGGTAAAAGTAACAGGATACATAGCATACAGTTGTTTAGTTTATTTAAATCTACAGAGAATATGAAATTACAAACAATATGCTTCATATGAGTTCCCTCTTATGCATTAGTGAAAGCACATGGAGGTTAAGGGTGCCCTACTGTAAAATCTGAAGTCCTATTCAGCAATGCTTAAATATTGCTTCTTGCTCTTTACTTTTAGATACCAGGTCTTATTAAAGATAAGAGACTGAATTAGGCTGCAATAATACTCCTAAGCAGGCTGAAGGTAAATTTTTATCTTTCAAAAAAACGATATAAAATAAACAATATAATTAAGAGTACTTGCATTTGGTTTTAGAAAAATTAGTTACCAGACTGTGATTCACTAGACTTTCATGGTTTGAATTGATATAAACAACCTACATTGATTTGAGGTAATTTTTTTAGGCTCAGTAATTTTTTTATTCCCCTCTCTTCCATTTTAAGTTAATGACAATTATGAGTCTCCTGGCTTCAGTTGTGTCTTTTGCAAATGACATGACATTTTATAATTTATAAAATTTGTAATTGATGTATTTCAGAGTGGTTACGTGAAAAATTGTGAAACGTTCACAAACTGTAGAAAACTCTACTTTTACCCAAACTGGTGTTTTCTCAAGTTCTGTTTATTTTGGGAAGAGGAAAAGTATGTTGACTTCCTTCCAATGAGAAATCATTTGTCCATCACCTATCTATCATTTACCTACCTATCAATAAGTTATTTCTCTATATCGTACGTACAGAGGAATTTCATCATCTTTCTGGATTTTCAAGGCAAATTGTACATTAAGTGTTACTTTATGTCCTGAGACCATGCTCTAGTTTTTGGACTACTTTCATATAACATGATTTAATTTTCCTCAAATCAACATTTCATTAAACAGTCTGGGAAGCCAGGCCTCACTTACATTTTAGCTTTATATCTTCTGGCTCAAAGTAGTTTCGCTGCTTGTCTGAGACTTTGTAGGTGTTTTACCAGGTCTTCTATGTATCACTCCAACAAATTTACCAGGAAGCCACAAGGTTATGACAAATAAAACATCTGTATTGAGATTGCTCAAATTGGACAGAAGAAAAAAATTTCCATTTATCCTTTCCCTAATTGCAATATTTTGAAGAAAATAGAGCAAGGCAGCTCTGGGCAATTTGTTCATTAATCACATGGCAGTGAATGATGGAGCAAAGGATAAAATCGTATTAGGTAAATAATCCATCTATTCATTTATGATATTAAATAACGGATACGTCCATTTACGTAATATGTTCATTAAACATATTCAGGAAGAGAAATTCTACCTAAGATACTGTGCAAGAAATGCTAATTACAAAACATTTTAGTAGTAGCTGTTATCTTCCATGAGCTCATACTGTAGGTGAAAGAGACAAGTCAGGTCTAGTATAAATCATGACAAAGCAAAATAAAGCACTATGAGGGGAAAACTTCTGTGCTATGACACAGAAAAACACAGAAATGCCAAGTCCACCAAGCTTGGCACATTTAGTGATATTGTCTAACCAGGGTTTCAGGGCTGTGAGTAAATAAAAAGATGGTACATGAGAAGAGAGCAGGTACAGGAAGGCAGTTCTGTCAGAGCTTGTTTGGACTGGGAGGAGTAAGGAAAGCATAAGAGGGAGCAGGTGTGGTAAGGAACAAAGCTTTGTGCATTTGCAGAAAACCTGTTGCAACAAGACCCCATGGAAGGGAAAAGAAGACTCATAAATTATTTGAACTGCATAAGGACATGATCAAATTTGCATTTACAAAGAGCAATAGGGTGACAGAAGAAAACATTTTGGAAGGGTAAATAATGGAAAACAGAAGTCCCATTAGTTAAATGTCAGAGTAATGCAATTTAAAGTGATGGATACTTAGATTAAAGTAGAAGAAGCACCAGGAGAGAGCAAAGCTCATAGGTCCCCAAAGCTCATATGTCCCCAAATACAGAATGTTTGTCAGGACTTACTGATTGGCTAGGTTTGTGTGGGAGGATGGCAGAAAAGTGTAGTGACAGTAAAGATTGTTAGCTAATATCTATGTCCATAGTGAAAAATGTTTTACTAGTGGTACTGACTAATGAACAGAGTAGGCACACGGGCAGTTTTGGGTGAAGACGGTGAGCTTCATGTGTACTGATTGATAATGAGCTGATGAAGGCACCCAAGGAATATGCACAGTAGAACGGTAAATACAAACGGAGGTCTTTTCTCAGTTTCTGTGGAGAGCCGATCCATTGGAGGCTAAAGCCATGGAGGGAACACAGCAGAAAAGGACTGTGGGGCTTCAAACAACAAAGGATTCAATACTTACAAAGTTAGGAGAGAAAAATGGTCAAGCAAAGGAGGCTGAAGGAAAATGGGTCAAAGAGTTTCAGAGAAAAGATATGAGAATACTTCAAGTACAGAGGACTAGCTTTGCCGAAAGGTGTAGAATCTTAACTGTAAAGCACACTGTAATGCCCTTAGTAGTCCATTTTATCTATTCTCTTCACTGTGTTCATTTGTACTTCGGAACAAGGAAACATTTACAAAGATTTCCTTTAATAACCACACAAATGTTTCACTAATATATAATTTCCCGGGTATGTTGGTCAAGACCATTCTTATCTTTTAATTAGAGGTAGGAAGGGGAAATTATCTTGAAGAAGAGAGTTTGAATTTGCAGAATAAGAAAGTGTAAGTTACTTAACAATCAACTCCTTCATCTATCAACACAAGAAAATGGTAGCTACCAAGTAGGGATGTTTATTAACAGCAGTAAGATGAGTGAAAGAAAAATTCACTTGCCTTTAGAATTCAACTACATTTTCAATTATAGTGAACATTTTTCAGAGTCAATCTTAATATTTCAATGTACTTGTATTTTCTATTTAGGTTTTAGAAAGGTTATATATGTCTTATGTATTTTTGATACTTCATAAAAATGTTTTTTGATCTCATAGATAGCTGTTTAATTTACATACTCAATTCCAAGTTTCTACTTATCAGCCTGACAATGTCCTAAGAGAGGAAACCTTTTGATGGGTGCTAATTTTACATTGGATTGAAGGAAGGAAAAGAATTTACCTACTTTACGAAATTGTGTGGTTAGTGCATCATGTGTGCATATACATTTGCCAAGGGATACTCTTCAATGTTTGAGCAGCTTCTCTCAATGGATTTTCAGTCACACAAACATCTGAGTGCTACAGCTATCAGTGAACCTTCTACAACTTAGGGAAGCCATTCTTCATCTTTACTTTTCTCAAATGAGTATATTAGATTATATTCTTGAAGCCAACCTGAAATCTTTCTATACAAACTGTCTCTATTCTTACCTAATGGGGAGCTTAGGCTTTATTTCCCCAAAGGGGATGCTTTGGTCTCACTCTCTGACTGACTGTCCTACTGTAATCTTAAGGGCTTTAAGTGATTTGCTTAAGATAAAGCATTGCATATTTTGTATCTGTTCCTTCTGTTTTTTTATAACAGGAGTTATCTTTTTCTTTGTAATCACCACTTCTGGAACACTGTGTTTTTGAAAGTCATTGGTGACTTATAAAGGATTAAATCTAATTGTTTGTTGGTCTTTAGTGTTTATGAATAATTTACAGGAGTCAATGCTGAGGACTCCCTCTTCCCTGAAACTTATTTGGCTCCTGATGATAATAATCATGATATTAAAGACCTACAGCAGGAGGCTTCAGCTTTGTGTTACCCCCTTTTTTATACAACTCTAAAAGGTAAACATAGCTTTTCAATATTTTACAGCAAAAGAATATTTAAATACTTAAGAAAATTTGCCCAAGGCCATGAAGCATCATTGCTATCAAATTTTAAGGTCACTTCTCTAAACCACTATATTATCTATCTGACAGCTATTCTTGCTACAGTACTTTTCTCAATCCCAAACCAACAAGGTGACCTTCAGCTTGTATGACTGCAAATTTTATAGACCTTAATGTAAATATCAAGAATTTATTTTTAATGATTTTCCATTGTGTCAGCAAGAATGCTCAGCATTTTAGTTCACACGTTTATTTTTCAATGAGACTTGAAATATAGCGCAAAGACTTCAGAAGTCTCACTGTGGAGAGTTGAAACTCCAATTACTTCATATTCACAATTTCGCGTCACAAATACCACTATGTATAAAACATAACCAGATGACTCAGCTGTTCAACTCCTAGAGACAGATGCTCTATTAATTAGTAAGTCTACATACTTCTATAGGTGAATTATTTTATTTAAGAATATGAAGAACCATGATTATTTTCTCTAGTAAATTACTTTAAACTGTTCTTATCTGTCAGGTAAGTTCTCTTTGGTTGTTGTTTACATGCTTTCTAATTCTAAACAAGCAATGATAGTTAAGGAATATTGACCTAAGTGTAAAATGGTGAATTTTTCAAATGTCATCATGTAATCTCACATGAGTAAACTATATCTTCAACAAAACACTCAATGATATATTAGAAATGATACAGAAAAAGGATTTGAGATGATTACATCCTTTTGCTGATACATCCTATTTTTCAAGTATAGAAAATATGTACCCTAGGCTAATCAGTGTGACTCACTCTTATTATGCAGGTGCTTGTTCCAAAATGTAGCTTTGTAATAAGTAAATATATCGTGCTCTGAGTTTTATTCATTAAATATATCATGCTCTGAGTTATATTCATTTTTCATATTTTTATTTAAAGCTAACACATGTGTATGAATTTTAAAATGTCTCAGTATCTTAAAGTCTTAGCACACTCAAGTTCTCAGGGGTAACATGTAAGCTATTTCTACATTTTAATATCACCGTCAGCAGTGTGAATACTCCTATAGCATAGCAGCAACTCCTGGCAGTGAAATCACTATGAGAAATGATGTGGATTTGCGCTTTTAATTGGTATGATCAGATTTTCTCCTTTAACAAATGCTATATAAATTTAAAACCTCCAGTATGTGAGAAGAGTTGTTTTCTCTGACTCGCTAACACTGGCCATTATTAGTCTCTTGAATGTTCACTCATCCTGAGAGGTGAAAATGACATCCAATTGCTACTTTAATTTGCATATTTTTTAAATAGTGAGAAGGAAAATTGCCCCATGCTTAAAAGCTTTGTTTACCTTTTTTCTTGTGAACTGCCTGATTTTTTTCCTTTGACAGTCCATGACTTTTTTCTTTAGAAAAATGTTTTTACATGCTAGTCATTACAAGCAGTTATATTGTATATCGGGCATTCTGATTTCATTCAGCCTTAGCCTCCTGACAAAGATCTGTCTTCATATAGACATTCAAAATTTGTATTTTTCAAATATATGAGTCATTTGCTTTTTGAGTTCTGGGCTTTGCATTATGATTTTAAGAAGCATTCTTCTTCTTAAAACCACAAAAATATATTCTTTGTTTTCTAGGATATTCGTGCTTTTAAACTTTATATTTGTAAGAGATCTATTTGATCTGAGATCTATTCCCTGGTTAATGTTAAAATCATCATATTCCTGTATTGTCATTTGGATAAGCTATTTTTTTAGGTTAAAAACTTTAAACTGTCTCATCAGCACAGGATTCATTTTGTTTCTTTAACAAGGGGACCCTGGGTTCACTGTCCATGCTTTGTCTCTTGTGAAAATCCTCTATGTGTTGTTGTCACTTGTTTCTCCTCTTCCAACAGGTGTGAGTAGTGGTATGGCTGTGCCAGACATGTTTACCATAGAGTGTATACCATATCTTAATATTCTCTTGATTTCATCTTCTTTTTATGACTTGCTTCTACACTCAAAGTATATCACAAATATTTTCACGTTCTTCATGCCACCAAGCATATTGCAGTCAGTGATGTTCCATTACGACTTTCATCATTAAGCACCTGTTTCTACACTGTTCTCTTCATCTAAAATATTCAAGTGTCTCTGTGTGTGTGGATGTGTGTGTCTGTTTGTGTTTGTGTGTCTATGTGAACAAATACGTGCATGGTCTGTATGCTGTGTCTTCTAAGCATGTGCATAGAAGTCAGAGAATTACCTTAGGCATAGGTCTTTACAATGGCAAGATCTTTGCTGTTCACAGAATCGCCCCCCAGGTTAGTTGAATTGCCAGTTTCTGGGGAATCTCCTACTTCTGCTCTCATCTCCAGATGTGCACACTTGGATAACAGACATGTGCTGCTACATCAGCTTTATGTGTGTGCAAGTGATTCGAATTCAGGTCCTCATGCTTTACCCATGAAACCATCTCCTCAGCCCTCTCCATCTACTTTATATGCCAGAATCAAGAGCGTCCATCTGAATTTGCAATTCAAAGGCCACCTGTAGCTTTTCCTTGTCTTTTTGTTTTCTTCAGCTCACTGGCCTACTCTTCTCTTTTCTATGGTCTTTGTACTTTAAGGTCCTTTTTCTGGAACACTCGCTGACCAGTTATTTGCTTAAAGAACTTTTTGTAAATCTTCAAGATTCAGCCTAAGTGTGACTACTTCAGAAATACTACCTAGCATCTGCCCTAAACCACAATCCTACCTACTCTCTACCAGAACATCAACATAATAGCTACTGGACTTGTCACAATCTTTAAGTATTATTTCAAAAATTTTTGTATTTTGCAGTCTGTGTTTCCTACCAGAATAAACACTTCCAAAGCAAAAGGTGTTGTTAAACATGTTGTTAACTAATACAAGCACACCTCATACAGGTCCTGGCTCGGTGTGAGGATCAATAAGAATCTGCATACATGGGTGGGAGATCTCTTCACTAATCTTGGGGAAACACAGAAGCTCACTCAGAGTTTTCATTTGTCATCTTGGAGAAATCAAGGAAAAGGTGTTAAAAGAGCTAAGAAGCTAATACAAAAGAAGTAACCTTGTTTTCTCCTTTTACATTCTCATTTTTCATTGTTTCTATTCAACTTTTAGAGTGAGATGAGGAAAGGAGTGTGTTCTGGGAGGAAGATGTTGAGACATTAATGCATATTGATGTACAAGGTTCAGGTCAGATAATCCTTTAACAAATTTAAATCTGATAGAACCGTCTGCTAACAGAAGAACTTGAAATGATGATTCAAACCACATTGAAAGCAGAAAATGCCCAACTGGAAAGACCAGGTGAACTAGGGAGCACACTCTGAGGGACTCCATTTGTAGAGGAGCTGCCTGCTTTCTCAGCATATCTGAAAGCTCACGGCAATGGAGGATTTCTGAGATAAGCGCATGGTCTGAAAAACGTACACTATCACTCACCGAAGATCTTCCCCACCTCCTCAGCAACATCTGACATAAACTTCCTGGCAATTTACTCATTTTTATAATATTTGATGAGCTTATCTTTGGTTAGGCACTTATTATATCTATGTAGATGTTCATTATACCCACCTAGATATGGAAGGCGTTTCATCTCTTCTTTCCTCTAAAGATTTAGAAGCAAGAAAATGCATCACTTGGAGATTTTGCATGCTTCATTCCTAATGGGAAAACTTCAAGACAAAATATTTCTTTTATTTCTGTGACAGCCGTTAACTAATTGGATGTTTGCTGTTCAATGACATTAGTAGCCACTGAAAATTTTCTTTGTTTTCCCACTCTTGATCTGAGAAGACAAAAACTGTGTGTTCTCTGGATGTAGATCCTAACTTTCATTGTGTGTACATATGAAGTTGTGGTGGTGCAAATAACTATGAAATTATAAATGTCTATAAGGAGGGTATAAGAAATATTAGAAAAGTGGATATGGAGTACAAAAGGTCATGAGCTTCATGACAGGAAAGAAGGTTGTCTGGGATGAGATAGAATGAGATGACATAAAGTAGTAGGAGACAAGACATCTCAAATAAATCATGTTTGGAAATTCTATAATGAGACCTAACTCTTTGTCTTCCTTAGAAGATAGAGGAATGATGGGCCATTAGATAATAAACGCATAGAGATGACATTATGGCCAGATGTTAGGTAAATAGATAATAGACAGAACACATAGACAAGCACATAGATGATTGGTAGGTTTATATAGTAAGAATAATACACACTAGGTAGATAAATGATATATAGATGATAGATACATAGGTAATAGATGATTAATGTATTATAATCAATATGCATATAGAAGATTGACAGATAATGTATTGATATATATGATATATTGATATATATTGTTAACAATCCAGCTTGTTTAAAATCTATACAACATTTTTGAAAATCAACTCATCACAATTGATTTAAAATTCTAGACACAAAAGCTTTACTTGGTAATACTTACTTAAAGAATGAGTCATTATATTAGTTAAAACCCAGACAGACTATTAAAGAAAGACTGTGCTTCCTGTGAACTCTTTATCTGGTTGTGACAACAGTTCTGACTGTAAGAGTTTTCTTTTTATGCATAGATTTTTTTCAACATAGATGTTTATGTTTTTCTTTATTAGCATATCTTTTCTTTCTGTTTTAACACTAAAAGTCTAGTGTCACAATAGAGAAAAAAAAAGAATTACTCTTGACAGATACAGAAAGGCTATCATCAAAATTTTCTAATGATATGTAAGTTGACAGATGTGTAAATGCCTTTTCAAGCTTTAGTTATTTAGAGGGATATAGATCTCCCATTCACGTCCTGGCTGATATCAGTTAAAATCAGGTCCATCTGATTATCCTGGAGGTACAGTATTCCAGGCTCTGTGAAGATATTTTGCAATTCTTGTTGATGGATGTCATTTAAAAATGTGTCGTTGTTTTCATCCAAATTTGTTCTCCAATCCCTTCCTTTGTTTTTTCTCTCAAAGACATAAGTTTTGGGGGAGAAAATTCAGAAATTATATAGCAATACATTTGAGCCTTGAAAATATATGTTATAGGATATGAGAAGATAACATTTATTCAAAGCAAAAAACACAATGGTAAAACATAAAATGTAGAACCATTTGGATGACTCTGAGGCTCAGGACCTTATGCGGAAAATAAAGTGGGCTGAGGGCAGCAGCAGGTGAATGAACAGGAGAGGAGGATAGTGAGAATAACACTGCACAGGTGAGATGCAGGCGATGGAGGTCTGTAGGCTGGACTGCAGGCTAGAATAGGATCCGATTCTTTATCCTGGAGCAGGAAACAAGAGTCATTTTAAACAGTTCATAACATAATTACATGTGTGTTTTAATAGGAGTCCGCACAGTACTGCTCATCATTCATGTATATAACAAGGTCTGCTCTGTTCTCATACTGAGTACTATGCTCAGCAGCAGCTTCTTAGACAAGAAATGTAATTTTGCTACTTACCTGATTCTAGAGAGCTGTTACTGTATGTATTATGCTCATAATTTTTCAATGAGAGTTGTAATACCCAGCAACTGACTCTTAGCTTATAAAGCAAACCATGCATCTTTGCAACTAGCAGCTACAAGCCTGGTCTCTTTAGACCGAAAGAGGTTTGGCTTTGTTGAGAAGAAAGAAAATCAAAGCCTAGAAAAGTGTTCAGATAACCAAATCTCCTCACATCTTATTGCAGATGCTGTAGAACGCAGCGTCCATTTGTCCTTCTTCTCCATGAGAACTTAAATTTCATATGATCATCTTTCTTGAATTTCTTGATGGAAATCAAATCATTGCTTTAGCTGGCACAATAAATGTATGATACAATTTTGACTTACTACACAATCATATACTATAGAAAAATAGGAACAGGTTTCTAAAGAAATGAGAATAATAATAATTTACTGCTTTTTATGTGTATTTGTGCAATACCATATGCACACAGGCACACAGCTCACTAAAGAGTACAATTACTTAAATTACTTGGAAATAGTCATACAAGTAATCTATAAGCTAATTATTTGTTTCTTTAAGAAAGTAATGAGTTAGCAAAGTAGAGTGATCTACTGCTTTTAAGCTTAGAACTCAGGAGGCAAAGGCAGGTGGATCTCAGTGAGTTCAAGACAAATCTGGTTTATGTAATACATTCCAGTACATCTAGGGCTATGTAGAAAAATTCTGTTTTTAAAAAAACCAAATGAATAAATAAATTACATTCATGTATGTATTTTGACCAAAATATTTTTCTTTTATTTTACATTTTTATGTCCCAGTTTCCACTCTTGACTCTCTCCCAAATATAGCCTTTTCTACTTTTATATCCTTCTTTTGTTTGTGAGTGGCCTAATATTTACTTACAGAAACATGGGCAACTTTCCAGTGACTATTACTGCTTAAAAAATTGTACCCCTAACCCCAGTAATCATCATGTCTACAAGTCCTTAGAGACAAACAAACATGACTAATATATATATATACCAATATATTTCTTACGAAATAGAAAAATATATAGTAGATCTATATGAGTGTATATATTTAAAAATCATATTCTTGTTTTATATGTATATTATATATGCATATGTAACACATGCATATATAATACATACATATATAATATGAATATATATATTCACATATATATGCATGCTATACCAGAACATTGTATACAATACTTACATTATATACAATACTTGGGACATCTGTTTCTTGCTTCACTGAACTTAGTAATGATCATATGCTACAAAAACACAGTGACTATGAACAAACACATCAATTTATAGAAGTGGTAAACTCACAGGCAAGAAACCAAGTATGAAAATATTGATCAAGGGAGAACTATATCTAAATGGCATTTGATTTCCCGAGTAGTAACTTAGTAACTTTTGCTATTCTGCCTTTTATGTTAAGTGTGGTTTTATCTTTGGTGTAGTGACACTCGGAGCTTTCATTTTGATACATAACTACTATTATGTCTATTTGGTATAGTTTTAATTTTTGTTATTATTTTGTGTGTACGTGTGTATGTGTGTGTGTATTTGGTATATGTGTATGTATATGAGTGTATGTGTGTATGTTTGGGCTGTGTGTGTATGTATACACTCAAACACAATCAGAAGACCACTTGCAGAAAGAGGTCTCTCCTTTGACCATGAGGATCTGAGAAGGTTTCCAGTCCTGGTAGCCAGTGTCCTTATCCACTGAGTCATCTCATAAGCCCCACAAGCAAAGCTTTAAAAGATCTATCATTTCCTATCAGGATGGGCTAGCATCCAGAGAGCTTCATTTCTTGACCCATGAAAACACATGTATATCTTCGTTGTTTTCTTTTGCTTTTTTTTTTTAACAGAAAAGTTCTTGAGTTATCTCAAGCTCATTTTATTTGTTTATTTATCTATTTGTTTGTTTGTTTCTTTTTGAGATTTAAACCAGGATGCACACTAACCAGGGCTTTCTAAAATATCAGCAGTGCAAATATACCAAGTGTGATGTTTCCTGAGTCCTTATTGGTGGTGGTGGGGGGTGGAATTCATCATCCTTAAACATGCTATTTTCATGGTTCAAACTTATGTTTGTACTTTACTTTGCTAATTATTGCTTATAAATGCTTCAGTTTCTTAAATATGTAGCATATATTGTTAAATAGAAAAATAGGTTGTCTTTGAGTTGCAATTTTATTGGAACCATGATATATAGAAAAGATGGAAAATTCTAAAATGCTCTAATAATCCTATTAACAATTTTTATATTTTATTTCATACATTTCTGAATCTGTCACTTGTTTAAAAAGAGTATTTACACTTGGTTTAGTTGATGGTATCTAAATAAAAGAAAGTTTTTCTTAACATTCACACTAAATATTGAGTTCATCTTTCTGTATCCACAAGGGAAAGATAAATTAGACTCTAATTCATCTAATTATTAAAGATATTTCAAGATATGCTTGCCAGCATCACACTATAGTGAGAGAATGCCTAGCTCACTTAGCATTTACAATAGGAATGTTTCTGCTTAGATACATTATTCATTTCAAAATATGAGCAGCAGTTTTTGTGTTTGGTATTGTGGATCGAAGCCAGGACCTGGAAGATGCTTCGTAAGTTCTACATTCCCGAGCTCCAGCCAAAACCATCATTAATGAAATGAAGTTATTGTCGTTGGTATTTGCTGACTTTAGTTCTTGTTTTTAAAATGTCAATAAATATAGCTTATTTATTAAACTGTTTTCCATTGTCTATTGAACTTTCTAAGGATCCAAGATTTACTGATATATTGTTTGCATGCTTTAGGACAGCCCATGAATGAGATGATGGGGTCTGGACATCTATTTTCTTACTATAGGGAGTTGTTTCTGACTACCCAGCTAGTTGAGCCTCCACTTTGCTCTGGCCCCAAGCCACTTTGAGACGGTATTGTGAAATGTTTCCATTGAGTTTTCTAACCCCTTTGGATTAAGGGCTCCCTGATGACAAGGATGATATGTCATTGAGAGTGAATTTCTCATGGTTGAAAAATAACACAAAATTATTTAATATGTAGTTGATAAGTAAAACAAGTTTAGAGGAAATTAGTATTTTGTTAGATACTGTGACCAGTGCACTTGTGCTCATCACAGTATGTGAAAAGGAAGAGACTGATAGCTAGAGACACAGAGTCTGAGTTCACTTCAAGAATGAACAATTTTAATTTTTCTGCTTGCTATTTATATATTGTTTGGCTAGCTACTAGAGGTAGCATTGTAGGCAGAGGTTGGCCAAAGCCTATTGCTGACCTCTTAACTGAGTTCTTCCTTCAGTATGTCCCTGCCCTGATGGCCGTGTTTGGTCCTAGGTTCTGTCTCATGACTGTAGCTTTCCTCTGTCAGAGCGACATCTGGATCAGAGTTTGTGCTTGAGAAAGCAACTAGTGAGCTCTGGAGTTAGGTATTAGCGTTCTCACTAAAAGTTAGCTGTCCTCTTAAGGTATTAGTCATGACAGATTATCTGTTAGCACTGTTCCTTAAAAAGTAAAAAAGCAAGCCCTCATGAATTGCTACATCTGACTAGTGGAATAATGAAGGATATTAAGGAACAAGAAACACAAAAGCCTGCAATGAACGTTTCTGAATTAGAAAGATGTCAGTCACTCAGGTTGTCATCTAACCTTGGTTTGGATTTTCATTCCTCATGATGAGTTATTTGTACATATGTTTTCAGGGCTATCAATTTGCCACTGGACACGAAATTGATACGCTCTTCCCTAGGGAGGGCCACTTCTCTCTCTTCCAGCTTTACTAGGTTGCCTCTAGCTCTTTATGTAGTGTTGAAACTATATTTCTAAAAGATATCCTCAGAGGTTACCCTTAAAATAGATAATCCCTCATAGATGTATCCAGAGGTCAGCCAGCCTCTCAAGTGATTCTAAATTTTGTCAAGTAACCAATTAACACTAAACATCAAAGTATCTTTCTATAGGCCATACTGGCCTGATATTCACTATATAGCACAGTCTGGGACTTCTCCTTTCTCAAACAATGCCTGGCTCCAGTGTACACTTAAACAACAACCCCATTTCATGTGATCTTAAGAATCATTCTTGGGCAATGATCTTTATCTAACTTTCAGTAACCAACCTCTTCTCCTTGGCATGTAAAACTATTTTAGAGACAACATCACTACCACAAAAAAACATGAGATGGTAGCAGTGGGGTAAAAGAGAATGGGAAGGAGAGAAGAGACAATTTACATGAGCAAAGTCACAGGCAAGTGGGAGTAAGCGTTGGTCTTCCATATGAATTGTGAGAAAAGTTGACAGTATTGAAATATTTCAAAATGTAGAAAAGAATACTTGAACATACTTGCTGCTCACTACAAGGAAATAATAGATGCCTGAGAAAACGGTATCCCTTGTTCATGCAGTGATGACTACAGTCTATAGACATAGCAAATCACTATTCATAGCTGTGAAGGATGAGCAATTATAATTAGCTCAGTTAAAATAACAGTTAAAAATGAAAAATAGCAAACTATCAAACCTGAAAACACTACTCCTAGACCTTACTGGGATGAAAATGATTGCTACCTCACCTAGATAATTTAAAGTTTAGTCTGCACTTTTTGTCTTATGTCTAATCTACAAATAAGGCTAAAAGCCAAAAAACAGGTGTCAGGCTTGCTGGAGACCTTGCACTATAGTTTTTATTAGTGTAACATATGCCAAGTTGAAAATTGCTGTGCATTAGTCAGAGTACTCAAGAAGACAGAGGCAATGTAAGGAATGAATGTATGTATATGTATGTGTGTGTGTGTGTGTGTGTGTGTATGTGTGACTGTGTATATAAAAGTGTGTATATGAGTGTATATGAGTGTGTGTGACTCTATGTGTATGTATTTACACCATGTGTTCTGCTTAGTTCATCAAGGGCTGTCTTACCACTGATGAGGCTGAGAACTCTGACGGTGGGTGCCCAATGTGGTGTGGAAAGCCTAAAAATGTACCTGGGGCATTACTGGCCTTCAATTCATGTGAGAAGCCCAACTAAGGTAGGTTCTGGTATCAGGGAAAGAATGTACCATGAACAAAAAAGAATGGCTGTGGTGAGATAAACTCACTAGGAAAATGCCAAGCCAAACAAAGAAAACTTAAATTAAGGATAATTTCAAGTCTTTAGAATTGTCATTTCAGAGAATGTTTCAAAAAGGATGCTATACCCCTAGATATACCTGGAGAGTTATTGGCCTTCAGTCCATGTGAGAATCCCAACTATGGTAGATTGAAAGAATCAGTATCACTGAAAGAATGTAACATCAACAAAAGGAATGGCTGAAGTGAGATAAACTCACTAGCAAAATGCCAAGGCAAACAACTAAAAAACAAAGGCTTTTCCCTGGACCTCCTTTTCATTTTGGTTGCCATAGAATTTGCCACAATTAATCTAATCAAGAAATTCCCTCACTGATATTCCTAGAAGCTTGTCTATTAGCTGATTCCAGATCAAGTCAGTTAGGCACCCAAGATTAATCATCACATGCTGTGTAGGACGTGCCTATTCCTTACCCAGCTAGCAGATTCGAACACAAACATACTGACTCCAAATTCTGTCTTAAGGTATTCTTCATCTGAAGAAATGCCAGATTTTAATATTTGAGATTCTGACAATCTGTACATATGTTATTTATCTTGAAATATCTTGTAACATGCGAGAAATTAATTTCTAGAATCACTGAATGATTTTTGAGCACAAATCTTTCTAAGTTCTTTGCTATGTTTAGGTGTATTGTGGTAAAGCCTTAGCATTTTTGATTGGAAAATGAAAAGTATCTTCACACATGTACATTGGCTCAGTACTATAAACTAATGAATCAAAAACTTAGACAAAGCCTGGGGGATTTTATTAAGAAAATGACTTAAAATTATAATTGGTATATATTTATCATTCTTTTAAAAATATTTGCAGTAATACACATATTTAACCAAATACTGTTGCATCCTTTTTGAAACACTCTCTGAAAAAAAATATGTTACTATAGACTTAAAATTATCCTTAGTTTTTTGGAACACAAAGTAAAAGAAAGAAATTAAGATCATTTCTGTAGAACATTAACTACTTTTAAGGAAAATAAAACACCAGTATTTGAAATACAAGGATGCTGAAAAGAGTTTAAATGTGCTATCTATGGCTGTGAAGGAAAATAAATCTAGCTTTTTTGTTTATTTTTTTAAAGATGGAAGATAATGCAGTAAAGTTCTTGGAACAGATAAATAGCAGCTTGCCATGAACATCACGTACGAGAGTTTGCATTCTATATTTCATTGGTTTTACATGAAGAAAATGGGTATAAGAAAAATGAATTAAGAGTTAAGGAAAATCTTTTTTTTGACAAGGGAAATATTCCATGAAGGGCAGATCTATCGGATTCACTAGAGTGAGTCTAGACTTGGATTCCTGTCATTTCACTGACCATTAGAGGCTTGAGCAGTGACTGCTCCTTTCCAACAGCAGAGCTCTGGAACAAGTCCAGAGAGAGTCTACAGCTCTGAGCATCACAGCCAAATTGTCCGCTCCAGAGACCCTCACCATCACTGACCTGGGAACTTAGTGCTGAATTGTAGACGTTAGCCTTATAATTAAAACAACGAAAGCTATTTTTCATACATTTTCTTAATGTTTTAATGTGACAGCAAATCCTGAACTTATTCATTTTAATTGCTTTCGATAAATTCAAAGTCTGACGAAACAATATAGAGCATTCTTAATATAGAGTAAAAACAGGAAGTCATAAATGCAGTATTTTTTGTGGTCATGTAGAACGGTCCCTGAAGTTCCAGAGATCTGAAATTCCACCTGAACTCAGAGGACCTTTGTCCCACATGTTTGCTAGCATGCATATGTAGCAAGAACTCTGATTTATGTCGTTGGTTGTCAGGTACATTTATTGTCATGGATGTACAAGAGAGTTTGCAAAAGAAAGTGAGATACTTCCAATGCCAACTCAATAGAAGGTAACATTTTATATGTTTCTAAAATGTGGCTTGACTCTGTGGTCCCTCATATGGAAGCTCTAATAGTGTAAATATTTCATTTAATTAAAGGCAGATATTTCTCATAAAATATGTACTTCAAGACATTGTTAAGCCGGTTGTGGTGGTGCGCTCTGGTAGAATTTGCTGAAGGAAGCAGAAGTAGGAGGATCATGAGTTTGAGGCCAGCCTGGGCTACCCATTAAAAAAAGACATTGTTAAAAGAGATCAACAAACCTGTGTATGGTATATTTTTATAATAACCACCGACTTCTTTCTAAACTGTTCTCTAAAGGTACCTTTTTATTTTACATTATTTATGATTTTTAAAGGTCACTAATATTTCATTCACCATCTCACTGACTTCCCTTAGCCCTGGCACACATATCAAGAGATTCTATCCTATGTTGTCATTACTTGTCTTTCTCGACAAATAGAATTATATGATATACATGAGCAGTAGCATGATTTAAACAGTACCATCTTCTTTTTCCTAGTCGCCAGGCTTCCTATGTCCACCTAAAGCTTAGCTTCAGCCTTATTTAGTACAGCCATATGGTAACACTTCCTCTGGGGTTTGACAAGGTCATTGTACACATATGTTTTGGAAAGAGTGTGCTTAGTTAATCCTTGAGCTGTTCGTAAGGAGCACCCTGAGACTGGAGACATGGAAAGCAGGATTCCTTTACTATAAATGCTCAGTTTTAACTGCGTTTGACTAGCACAGAATTAACCATATCTGTTGTGACCATTCTGCCTTCCAAGTCTTGTCAGTGAACTATGTTTTAATAGTGTCCCATAGTTATCAGTTTCTTGGCATTCCAGTTATTTTAACAGAAAAATTCCCGAAACATATGAATTCAAATTGATGTTAATTTTTAAAATCTTAATCTTAACTGCACACAATAAAGAATTTAGATCATTTAAGAAGAAATCTACAAAAGTGATGCTAGGCTCAGATTTCTTATGCTCCGTGTTGTTCAGAGTATAATCAAGCATTTGAAAATATTTTCTGTAAATCTAGATAACTTTAATAGAGTCAGATACAAATGTAAGCTTTGCTGCTCTGAAAGGTGTAGATGTGAATGCATAATTAGTTTTGATGCATTTCATTGTATTAACAAAGGCACCCCACTATGCCTATTACCTGTAAAGAATCCTTTATAATCCTTCATAGAAGCATTATAAAATGTTATTGCAATATCATAGTTATGTTAAAAGAAATGTTTTTAAATTGTACTGATTTTTCTCTAAGAAATAATATGTCTAAGTTTAGTTTATATTGTGTGGTGAATCATATCAAGACATCTGCATTCCTCAGTACAATTATTTATAATATTTACCAGCTGCATTGACTGTGTATCACAACATTAGCTAACATGAAAGAAAACTCAAATAAATGCTGTGCCTTTTTGATATTTGAAGTCTAGTATGAGAAATAAGTAAAGAGAAACTAGTCTATGCAAACTAAGCATGTGCTAAACTCTATGGTGGGCTTTGCAGCTGTGTATCTTCCAAGGCCAGTGAAGTCTCAAAGTGAAGTGAACACAGAACTCAAAGAGGAGTCAACACTGAGTTTTAGTAACACATGTTTGAGGAACACTATGTTATGTGGACATATTTTTATGGTAAAAGAAAACACTATTCCATCATGAAGATTCATAAAGAGCAATTGAGCTGTGATTGGCAGTAAAAGAGGCTTGAATACCAAGGAAGCTCTAATTACATGGTACCACTGGAAAGTCTAAATCCTGTTGGGAAAAATCAACTACATATTTTATACTTTAAAAATATTGTGACTTCAGGAAAGAGACAGGTGGGGATGAGAAAATGTTGATTGGAGTGGAAAGAAAAGAAGATAGAGGAAATGGTAATCAGAATACTTTAGATTCATGTATGACCTTGATAAAGAGTAAAATCATTCAAAAAATAAACATTAAAAGCAGTAACAAAAAAAGATAATATACTTTTATAGTGAACAATGTCTTCTAAATTCTGTTAAAGATACACACACACATAATTTTGGAGTATATTCATTATATATGGTACTGTTTTATGAATGGACATTTTCATACAAGTTTGTTGTACATTCAGCACACTTCCCCACTCTTATAATTTCTGCAGTGGCTAGTATTATTATGTCAAATTGATCTATGATCACCTGGGAGATGGACTTGTCAGAGACAATTGATGTAAGACAACTCATATCAAATGTGAGTGGGTCCATTCCATGACAGCAGATTCTGGGTTGTGTAAGATGGAATACATAATCTAAGTACCAGCATGCACTCAGCACTCTGTGTACTAAAATGGATACACTGTGATCAGCTGCTTCAAACTTCTGATGCCTCAACTCCCCTGCCATGGTGGCCCATACCTTGAACAATATCCAAATTAACTTTTTCTTCCTTAAGTTGTTTCATCAGATCAACAGCAAAATATATTAAGAGTGCTATCCGTCCTCTACTCACCACACAACTTGTCTCCTAAACAGCTTGGCTTCTATGTTACACACACACACAGACACACACACAGAGACACACACAGACACACACACAGAGACACACACAGACACACACAGAGACACAGACACACACTTTTATGAACTTACACAAAATAGGGAAACCATAATTGAGAGAAAACATATTTCTTTTTCTGAGACTGGTTTTCTCCAATTATATCCCTGTACCTATGAAGAACAAATTTTCATTCAGTTTTATGGTGTATACTCTAATGTGGTTAAACGATATTTTACTTTCTTTATTCATCCTCTATTGATAGACATTATAGTTGGTTCTATAAATCAGTGATGGAGAGTAACAAACCAAGTATCTCTAAGATATGTCAACTTAGGTTTCTTTAGGCACAAAACCTGGGAAAGCCATAGCTTAGTCACACGGTAGACTATTTTGTAGTGTATTTGAGGAACTTCCACTTTTTATTTCCATGGAGGCTGGACACCAGCAGTGTATAAAAGTTCACATTTGTTTACATGCTGCCCACAATTTGTTTCTTGTATTCTTAATGACTACCATTCTGACCAGGATGAGATAGAACTACAATGTAATTTTAATCTACATTTAATTATAACTAGTGAAGTTCAAGATTTTTTTTCAAAACTTATCAACCATTTGTAGTTCATCTTTCAAGAATGAGCTGTTTATTTAGTTAGCCCATCTATTGATGGAGTAGTATGATTTAATGATATCGTGTTCTTTTTAAATCCTTGTATGTTTTAAGTATTGATGTTCTAGCAGTATAGCTAAAAAGTGCCTGTCTCCTTCCATCTTCTGCCATCTAGGCTGTCTCCCACTTGATCATTTCCTTTCCTCTGCAGAAGCTTCTGAACATGAGGAAAGCCATTTGTCTGTTGTTAGAATTATTTATTAAGGAACTGATGTCCTATTTAGCACATCCTTACCTCTGCTTATATCTTGAAATAGTTTATTTACTTTGTCCTAAAATGTTTTCTGCATTTCTGGTCTTATAGTGATGCCAGTAATCCATTTGGACTTGATTTTTGTGCAGAATGAGAAATATCAATCAAGTGACACTCTTATAGATCCAGATATGCAGTTTTTCTAATATTATTTGTTGAAGATGTTGTCTTTTTTACAACATAAATTTTAGTATCTTTATAAAAATTTAGATGTCTTTGTTATATAAACACAGACTAGTGTCATTATGTCACCTTGTAGACACTATTGGTTACCTCTACTCCCTAACCCAACTAAAGTAAACATCCTGAGAAGTGAATGACTAAGTTTGTTTGTATGAAAGAAAGCTGTATCAAAGAACTCCTGAAATGTTATATTGGAACAACAAAGGAAGCCAAGCAAATTGACAAATGGGCACTTGGGAGAGCAGATAACCATGCTGTTACTAATGGTGAGAAGCAAAGTAGAAGCTTTGGAGTCATGTGTTAATATAGAGGCTTCTAGGCCTGAAACATCCACCCAAGAAAGAGTGCACATTACCCTGAATCCAAAGAAGACATGTTGCTTTCAATTAAAAAAAAAAAAACTCATTCCCAAAGTAGAACATATCATTCATTTTTGAACAAACATGATGATCAGTGTAAAGTAGTAATGCTTCTGAATACAAGCTTTGCCATTGAGAATCTACCCAAGTGTGTTTTCAACATCATTCTGCTTATTATTTTCTCCTGCTTTATAATAACGTCTTTGGAATTCAACCTGTATTTTTATTCACAGATTCACAGATTTTTTGGAGATTGTTTTTGTTTGTTGTTTGTTGCCATTTTCTTGCTTGTGCCTCTCTAGGCAACATTGTTGTTCAATGTATTGTGCACTGGGGCACTTGATCCCTTAATATATCAACTTTTTTATATACATAAAGATTTATGTTTAGCTTTTACTTATGGGTGTGCATGAGAGTCTCTGTGTGTGTTCATACATGCCTAGCGGTGTCCCTAGAGGCCACAAGGGGAATACAATCCCCAAAGCTAGAGTTATTTTCCTTTGTGAGATGTCTAGTGTCAGTACTGAGAACAGAGCTTAGTCTTGTGGCACAGCAACCAGCAATCATAGCCACTGAGCCATCTCTTCAGCTTGTCTACTCATGAGCTGTTGGAGCTCATTGTCTCATTGTCTCATTGTCTCTTCAATACGATTTGATTTCCTACGTCTCTCACAAGTCATGTTTACAATTTTCAGCTTTGAAATCTGTGCATACATATAGTAGACACTGAATAAATACTTAGTTTGATGCCAATATTTCAACAGAATATTTTCATTTTATCTTTAAAACATTAAATAACTAAGGAAATGGAAAAATGACACAGAAAAATGCATCTTACCCTCTTCTGACTTTCAAAAATTCTTATTTAATAAGAATAGTCTATTAATGAGATAGTCCATCTCTTTGCAACTCTGGGTGAACATTTTAGTATTCATTGTGCCTACTGGTTTAAATTTAGGAAAATGCAAACAAACAAATGTTTAGCAAATTGAAGTACCCAATCAATGCAAATATATTTAAAGTATAGTGAATTAGTTTGAATTAGTTCAATGAATAAATTGTATTTATATTGATATTTGAATAAAGTATTAGGGACATTGTATTATTAATTGACAAATATCTCAGTGTCACAATTCAGATCTTACTTATACCAAAGCCAATCATTTCCTGTGCTTTTCAATTTCTGAGAATAAAATAAATAATACTGAAAAAAAATTCTAAAAGAATTGCAATGCAGAAAATTTAGAATCATTTTAAACAATTCAATGAAGTACGTTACTTGACACTACATTTTGATGTTTACATTAAAGTTGTAGTTCACATGATGATATTTGATGGTATTCATACTTTCAGTTGATACTGTTCATATTTTAAATACAACTGTGATCATATTAGAGAGTTTAAATTGAACATAACTTTAGATTAGTGTTTTTCTGGAACTCCTGACCATGAGAACCAGTGGGTCTCTGCTTGTTATTCCTCCTCTTGGGACTCTTTTCCTTGGGTTGGTGTGTCCAACAGTGATATGTTAGTTTTTGCTTCATCTTATTATATTTTATTTTGTCATGTTTGGGTTTTATCTTTTAGAAGTCTGTTCTGTTCTAATGAAAGACAGAAAGGGGGTAAATCTAGGTGAAAAGAAGATAAAAGGAGCTGGGAGTAGTAGAGAGAAGGTAACTATAATAAAGATACATTATATAATAAAAGAAAATATATTTTCAATAAAATAAAAAAAGTTATAAACAGTTTAATAAATTTCTCTTGAGCATGATATCACACACTCAAAATTGCAGCATGAGCCAAGGCAGGACTTCAAGCTCAGCCTGAGATACTGAGGAATTTCTTGTCTCCAAAACCACACAGGATAGTTGGTATTGCATAATGTTAAGACTGTGCCTAGTCCACACAGACCTGGACTCTGTATTGAACATATAAAATAAATATAAAAAGGCAAACAAATACATAAGGCTCACTTAGACATAGCAAAAGATGTTAATCCATATCATTTTTGGGAGATCTACAGTCTTCAAATGGCTCCACAAGAACCTCTCTAAGGACACAGGAGAGCACTAGCATTCACAGTCAGTATGTTCTGCTATTCACACCTGCTTTTCTTTATGAATTACACATGACTGTTGACCAAAATACGAAAATGAAAATAAAACATTTACAACATTTTAACCTTTCATAAAAATTTTAAAAATAATGACATGCTCTGGTAAATGCTTGAAAGAACACAGTTAGCTAGCTGATAGCTTTCATTATGGTCATATTAGCAATAACATAAATATAATATGAATATAATACAAATGAAAGATGATCCTTTTTAATGTAATATGGACTTATTTCTGACTGAAGGACTACTATAAATGTCCCTTTAACATATTTAAGAACAAAGTCAAAAGATGAACATTATTCTTATTTATTAAACTGGGTAAGCGCCTTGTTAAGATCCAGACATATTAAAAAGCTAAAAAGAACAACAAAACAAATCAGTGTTAACTTTCCTTATGTTGTCTAGATTTCCTTGAAACATAGTTCTATCTGCAGCTTTATCATTTTAATTATAATCAGAAATTTATTTTAATAATAGTAGGCACCTGAAAATATAGTTATGAAAGCATTATTAAAATAATATTATTTGATTCGAGGGGTGTAGCTAAATATAAGCGATTTTTCAAGCACGTGTGAAACCTTGACTTCAATGCCAAGTTTGGCAAATCATTATTATCATCACTATCATTGCTGTTGTCATCATCATTCTCATCATCAGCACCTTCTGTTGTGTGACAAAACTATTCCTGGGCAGATGCAAAACATGTGTCCACTTGCCCCACTCATGGAGCCCACCATAGACCAAAGTAAGGGTATTATCAAAGTCCAATTTGGTGAACTATGAGTCTTTGGAGGGGTTACTTACAGGGGTATAGGTAAGGGGTTATTTACAGATGCAGAAACAACTCAAGACAGCTGTACCACCAAGGACCATGAACAAAAGCTATGAAATATGTAGTACACTACACAGCCTGGATCCACCTCAACAGGTTGGAGAGTATATTTTATAAGTGACTTTGGTCTGAACCTATTTCTGACAGCTCAACTGGTTTTTACTGCTCCCAGGTCTTAAAGTCTTCTTTAATGCTAATCTTTGTTGAAATATGTCTTCACAATTAAGCTCTCCTTTATCTGAGAAGGACTCTCAGTTTTTATTTGTTACTCTGGCCAGCAAAGTCCTTGTTGAACAAGGATGAAGTCCTAGGTTCTATCTCCTGAAACCATTTGCAAAATTGTAATGTAGTGGGTGCTTGTAATTTAAGTGCACAGGAGTAGAGACAATCGAAATCCCTGGTGCTCATTGGCCAACCAATCTAACCAAACTAGCCAGCTCTGCTCACTTGAGAATGCGTGCCTAAAAAAATTTTAAAGATGTGCAGCATGCACCAGAGAAATTACACCTATGCTTATTTCTTGCATGCACCCACATGTGGATGTGCACACATGCATAACTTCAGACAATTTTTAGTTTTTATACTTCAGTTATAGTCTATGGTCAATAATTATGTTTATTTTCATGGACCATTGCTTTGTAGCTTTCAGTAAGTAATTACGTTTGATTATTTTTACTTATCCACTATCTGCCCTGATTATAGCACAGAGAGGAAAAAATAAAATATAATTTTATTTATCCATTAAATCTAAAACTTTACTAGCATCTAATGAGAAACTAATTAAAATAATACTACCCTTCTATACATAATAAAATTAAGAAATTAGTATCTATGTTAACTTTTAATTTGAGAAACTAACCCTCCCAACAGTGTAGCTTAAAGCTCTGCACTGTACCCATTTTTTTTCTCTAACCATCATTGTCTTTTATATTAGTCATTTTTCTTGCTATGATCAACACATGACAAAAAAATTCTTAAAGAGAAAAAGGTTCATTCAGGATCCCAGTTTGAGAAGTCAGTCCACCATGCTAACAGTGTTTCAGGAGCTGGTGGTTGAGGAATGTGGTCATGTGAGGTAGTGTGTGGTCGGGATACAGAATGCAGTTTGTCATCCACTTCCATTGCTTTGTATGTAGTTTTGATTTCAGTACATGATATGGTTCTTAAAGACACTCAGAAGTCTAGCTCCAGAGTAATTCTAATGTATATTAAGTTGGCATTGAAGTTCAATGTTTTCACCATTGGTGTCTCTTTTTGTTGTTGCTTTCCAGCTCTTTCTGTAGAGCAGTGACGAGAACACATTGTTAAATTTCTTGCTTACTAGACTTCAAAGCTAAACAAAGACTTGAATAGACAAAATATATTGTTTTGCATTTAGTTGGTTGGTTGGTTTTACTTTGTTTTTGTCTGGGAATTTAACCTAGGACTTCATGCATCTCAGGCAAGTACTTTGCTACCGAGCTAAACGCCATCTCCTAGAGAGTACATAAATCCAAACAGAGCTGGCAAGAAAGGCATTTGTAATTTGGGGCAGGTTTAAGTCTTCAAAGAATTGCATAATTTAACTCAGGTCATACATACTTTATGGGACATGTGACATCATTCTGTGTTCTACCATCTGGACACACAAATTCAGGGTCAGTTTTAGTTCTCACCTATATAAAATCTGCTACCTCCTCATTCTCCACTAGAAAGAAGTGTTTCTTCTGATCTGCTTCTTACAATGTTAAAGTCAATCCAGCATCATTAGTTAAGAATTCCATCACATAGTACCACTGATTTAGTGTATTTAACAAAAGATCCCTTCTACAGTTATGTAAGCTAAAATTCAGATCAGTTGTCTATCGTTAGTTATAATGAACCTCTGTCATTTGTATATAGATGTCCACATCCATATCTACAGGGTTCTCTGTATGTTGATCTTTTTTTACAGGGACACCAGTCTTGTTACATTTAATGACCTAATTTTAAACTAACCACCTCACCACTATTCAGACTACTTTTCTGACTACAATTATAATGTGAGGTACCTACAGTGAGGAGGACTTCAATGGATTAATCTTATAGTCACAATTCATCCCATAATAGACCCTCAAAGTTTTTTAGTGCTCTTTTACTGGGATTCACATATAGGGAAGGCAAGCTTCTCAACTGCCAAGCTGAGAAATGCACAGCGTGCCATCCATAGAGCCTGAAGACAATCATTATTATGAAATAAGCTGTACACATTGGGTCACTTAAGTATGACTATGAGGTTTTGTCCATGTAAGCCCAGGTGAAGTGATGACCTTTGGTTCTCAGTGAGGTTGCATCTTATCACTCATAAATCTATTTGATAACCAGGTTATACTACCAGCATTTTCATTTTTTATGTAGAGACTAGTAGAATCAGAACATCTCTCTACATAATGTTTTGCAAGTTCTAGATAGGTCTATTAGACGGAAAGCATGTGTCCAAAATTATAACTATCATATTTTTTACTAGGCTTACGTTTAAAATAGTGTCTGTGTTAAGGACTGGTATAGAAAGAACCTTTATGTTAAGACAGGATTTCACTTTGTAGCTGTGACTTGTCTGATATTCACAATATAATCAATGGATGGGCTATGAGATCTGGCAATCCTTTGACATTAACCTCCTATAGTTTAGGATAATAGGTATGAACTATCTTGCCTAGAAAATTCATATATTATTTTTAAAAACCTGATAAACACTGAACCAGATACAAGCTGGTTGGAATCCACATTTAAAAAAAAATACTTACTTCTATAAGCCATGAAGGAAAAAGAAAAATATACAAAAAGGCAAAAATAAATCAGATCCTTTTTACCAATATTAACCACAAATATTGCAGTGTCAATACATACTGAGGTAAAAAAATGTTACCTGAGAATTCTGTTTTATACAAAACCCTATAAGCTAAATATCTAACACTCAAAATCTTCAGAGTATGAGCTCTCAGTTGTAGATTATAAATCACGATATCAGGCAAGTCACTGTAGAAGGAACTTAAAACAGTCATATCCAAAATCGGGATCAGAGAGGAATGAAAGCACGCTTGTATTCAGTTCCATTTCTCCTCTTTAGTAGCATCTTAGCACCACAGTTTAGGTAATGGTGCTGCCCACAGGTGCTGGGTCCTCCTACATCAATCAATAAAACTCCCCATAGACATGCCCAAAGCCCAACTGTGTATATATAATCTTTCATTAACACTCTCTTCTGAGGTTATTCTAAGTTATGTCAACTATGAATTAAAGCCAACCATGATATCTATAATACTTTTAATAAAAGTAATTTAAAAAAATTTATTTCAACAAATACAAAGTCACATATCCCAATTTATTAGTGGGAAACTTGTGATATCAAACATCTGGAGGTAAATATGATTATTAATTTGTAGTTTGGATAAACCTCTAATGAATACTTTATCAAAATGAATCTAGGATTCAATTATAATTTTTTATTTTTTATTAGCATGTATTTAAATACTCATACACAATATGGACTCATTAAATCCCATCTCTCTGTATCCAAACCCTGTCCCCTTTAACTTTTTATTTGCTATTAATGAGAACTTAAGATTTTGTGATTTCCATGTGTAAAAGGAACTATGTGTTATGGTACTTCTGAGAAAGTAGCATGGGACAAAGGCAAACTGATAGTTCACATCTCCTCCAGGTACCCAGCAAAAAAGGGACAAAAAATATGCATATTCTATAATAGAAGATAGGAAACAGAATTCTGAGGAAACAAAGAAAAAGAAACAATAGAATAATGGGATAAAAATTAAAATGTTGTGCTATGATCTTAAATACATTTTGGACAGGCTTGACTATGTGAAGTAATGTGTAATGTATGCAAATAAGTTTTCTAAATCTGAAGGAAATCTATGCAGTGCAAAATACATAACAGAATTTAAAGATTAAACACTGTTTCCAATGATATCAAAAAATGCAATCAGAAACTAGAAAATAAAGAAAAATAGAAGAGGGAGGTGCTCTGAAGAAAGGAGAAAGGAAGAGAAAAGAGAGATTGAAGTAGTAAAACCACAGCGGTCCTGGGCTAAGAGTACATTCCCACATTCCAAAAGTAGCTCTTAGGCTCTTAGGGGTAGGAACACTGGTTCTGCTGTTCACAGATTATAGTACTGGGAAGCATGGTTAGGTGCAGAAAGGCACCTCCTAAGAAAAGACTGAAGTCTAGCTCAGCACCCTGGCTCTCAATTCCTTTAGTGTCAGATACAGTTACGAAGGCATAAGATACTGCCTATGCTAGTGTAGAGAACATCAGTACATCAGACAAACAATCTCATCTTCATGCATCACAAATCAAAAATGAGTTCTCATAAATCTTAGATGTCAAATGAATTAATTATATTTAGGAAGCTAAAACTATGACATGTATTAGGAAGGATTCAATAGGATCCCATTGGTAACGATATACTGTAATACATGAGAGAGTTAGAGATTGAACTACCCTACATTAGACGCATCGTCAGCTCTTTGTTTTATGTCAATCAAATACCCGAATGAAGATTTCCGCATTTTCTTTTACAATGTCTCTTAATGCTTTGTTTAAAGTTTGAATTCATTAAGGGAAAAATGTGCTATTAAAATTTTCTGACTTGAACCTTGGTTTTTAATTTAATATTTATAATTTTAACTTAATAATAATAATTATCTCATTTGTCTGACAATTGTCTATGAAAGGGATTGAGATAAGGGCTGAAGATAGTTTGGGTTTTTCCCAGAAACCTAACACTCTTTTCACTTCATTACAACAAATATTCTGTTGAAAGGAGCTTGCTAACTTCAAGACAAAATGATGGATTTTCCAGAAGGAAATAGCTAAGAACAGTGAGACTTTCCATGACAATCACTTACACCATTGCTAGAGATTATCTTCATTTTTTTCTGAAAGAACGTTATTGTGACTTTTAAAAACTTTAAAATGTTTATAACTTTGATGTGTATATTAGAAACTTAGAAAAAGAGATAAGGTTTGGCATTATTTTAAATACAGATTTTTTTTAATTTCACTGTTTAAATGATCAAATATGGGTGATAAAAATGGAAACAATCAATTACTCACAAATTAACTCATTCATCAAATATTAATTGTATTCATACTTTAAATGAAAACAAAAGATATTGAAGAATATTTTAAGGTTGAAAATATCTAAAGTCCAAATGAAGTATATGTAATTTGATCTAAACCAGTTAACTAACTGTGCAAAGTAAAGTCATTTTCCAAAAAATGTTGAATATTCACAAAATCTTTCTGTGTCAAGGAAATAACATTAATGTTATATTTTTTAAATTTCACAATTATTGTGCTGTAAAACACACAAATACTTTTGATTTTGCAAAGTCTTTAAGGAGTCATCATTTTTCCTCTTTGTAAGAAAGCCTTGAGGATTACGACTCTTTCATTGGAGAGTCCAGTCACTGAGAAGAAACGTGGTCAAATAAAACAGCTCACTCTTTCCATGCAGTGGGAATCCCAGGGAATTCCTTCTGGGTGACAGTTGTGGCAATGTGTAAGATTAAGGAAGTTTTCACAAAACATCAAAAAGGATTAGATAAAAAAATTGTTTGTCTGATATAAAATTTTGGACAACCTCATAAAACTCTTCAACATAAAGGTAAACATTAGAGCCTAAACAGAGGGTTTTAACTTTCAGACTATGTCATGGTTATTGCTAACAGTTAGATTCACAGCATCTAGAATCTCCTGGGAGAAGGGCTTTGGGGGTATACCTGTGGGTAACTATGTGGATTTCATTAATTGAGGTGGGAAGTCCCACCCATTGCATGTAGCACCATTTCCCTGATGGGATCCTGGACATCTTAAGTGTTGAGGGGAGTGAGTAGAAGAATGCATTGCTTTTTTTGCTTCAGCTCTAGCCATCTCAACTTCTACCATGATGTACCAGGATCAAATGTCTTCTTTCTCAGATTGCTTTGTCAGAATAGTTTCCCACAGTAACAGGGAAAGAAACTAATATAGTTCTACCTTTTGTTTTTTCTTTAATGGAATTTCTGACAAATTACCCTAACATAGATAGTTCTTATCAACTTTCAAGCAACTAATTAAATACAAATGGAAAAAAAATAACCCTTTTAACTCCAGTAAACATTACATTTACTAAGATAATTTTTCCTGCTCTATATTTTTTGTTGTTCATGGTTTTAATTTCATTTGGGTTTAGAATTACATATATGTCAAATACAACCACGTTATTTCTACTACAGTGTTCTCATGAGCAACGGGGAGACATAAGAGTGACTGCAGCATTGTGTCAGTACATCTGATTTCCACCTGAGTTCTGGGATTAAAGGAGTGAGCCCCATGGCCAATCATGTTTTGTTTGTAACACCAGTGTTAGGTTTGTTGCAATTGTTCCTTAGCACTGTAAAATTCTAAAGATCAGCTGTGTCTTTTCCTATTGTGGTATGTGTAAACAAAAAAAATCCCAACTGTACTTTTACAGATAACTGTTTATACTGTATACTCTCACACAAGTCATGTTTCAAACTGAGGCCTAAAAAGTGTCAACAGCTGTGGAGAAACATGTTATAAAGCAGTAATGTATGTTATCAATGTCCTTTATAAAAAACAAGTAATTGTTAGCACATCCCTTAGACCATATCTGTCACAGTCTAGCATCACTTTTGATTTGGAGAGTCCAAAATACAGGTTTTTATATTTGGATTTGTATGTGCAAAGCATGTTGTCTATTTTTTTTATTACCTTGAACTTGTGTCTCCTATAAGCATTAAACATTGCTTTCAGTTAAAAAAAAATCAATTGCATCATACCCACTCCTGATAATACAGTTGTACTCAATCTTCTTAAAACTCAGGCTCTTTACTACAGTTCCTCATGTTGTGGTGATCCCATCAACCATAAATTATTTTCATTGCTACTTCATAACTGTAATTTTGTTAGTGTTATGAATCGTAATGTAAATATCTGACATGCTACTTGTCTTTATTAGGGTTTTACTGCTGTGAGCAGACACTATGACCAAGGCAACTCTTATAAGGACAACATTTAATTAGGGCTGGCTTACAGGCTCAGAAGTTCAGTCCATTATCAAAGAGGAAGTATGGCAGCATCCAGGCAAGCAGTGCGTAGGAGGAGCTGAAAGTTCTACATCTTCATCTGAAAGCCACTAGGAGAATATTGGCTTCCAGGCAGCTAAGACTAATGTATTAAAGCTCACTCCCACAATGACACACTTCCTCCAATAAGGCCACACCTGCTAATAGTGCCACTCCCTGGGCCCAGCATATTCAAGCCACTATATTACCTCTGTGAAGGATTGATTGAGCCACAAAGTGATTACAACCCAAGGTCGAGAATGATTGCTTTAATCCTCCTGATCTTCATAAGTTCCTAAGTTGCATATACCTATACACAAATGCAACCTGCTAAGTTGTGTGTGTGTGTGTGTGTGTGTGTGTGTGTGTGTATGTGTGTGTGTGTGGACTGGACAAAATAGGTGTCAATATGCCTTTTCCAACATTGTTAGTGTTCGCTCTTCCACTGATGTTCCCTTTTCTGTCCCTCTCATTGAAATTTCAAGACTTGACATTCTCAGTGGTGTGAAATTGAATCACAATGTAGTTTTAATTTCTATTTCTTTGATAGCTAAAGGTATTGACTGTGTTTGAACTATTAACTAGCTATTTGTATTTCTTCCTTCAAAGTTTTTCTTAGGAAATATTTCATATCCATTTTTGTTGAATCTGTGCAGGATATTTGGAGTCACATCCATTTGTGGATAGGGAGTAACTCTAAGGCTATTATCAAAGCAGCCACAGCCTCGGTAACATCAATGAACCCAGATACGCGTCCTGGAGCAATATCTCAGTGCAGCTACAAAGACTCTGTGCCATTTAAGACACTTGGCAATCTCACAAGTCCAGGGGAATTTTTGTAAAAGAGAACATGCCAGAAAGGGTAAGAGAGAGAGTCACTTTAGGAGTCTTGATACATTTCTAGGTGAAGAAAAGAAGAAACAATTGAATGAATTAATTTGGAGAACAATCACATACAGACAGTCTTGGAATCTCAGGGATATACGTTTCCAGATTGAACAGCTATTGGATCTAGTATCAGGAGAAAAGGTTAGAAAACATGCAGCACTGAAAGGTAAAGAACAGATGCTAAAAGCTTAAGAAGGGAATAGAAATTATGTACAGAGAATAAGATTCAAAGATTCAAATGACATCAGAGTGCTTATCAGTTATAAATACAGGATAGCAGACTAGTAAACATTTTATGAACATGAGAAAACATCTTATCCTAGACATCTATGTGCCTAACATACTACAATCAGAAAAAAAGTATCAATAGCTGAAGAATAAAAATAGAACAAGGGTAATATCAGATAAAATCACAGAAAAAGTGTGCTACACTTACGCTTCTTAGAGAAGTAACTGGTAAAAGGAAACATATGAAAAAGTATTGAGGTACAGAGTCTGGAAGGAAAGAGAGCATGTACAAGGGTTCTTAGAATAACCTCTGCTCAGAAGATCAAAATTCAGTTACTCCATAGAACCTGATGATCATTTGAGAAAGACAACTGTGGACTACAGAAGAAACAGGCCTTCTTGACAAACCACTTCAGGTTAATCTCACAGGATGGAATGGGGCAACCTATCAAGAAAGGTCAGAAGTGAACATCGAACAAAGCGATGGGAACTGTGGGGCTTTAAAGGGGTGATTTCATTCATTGCTACCTCAGTGAAAAGAATCACATTATCATAATAATACAAAACAGGTTTATTATCAAAGTCGAAGATTAAACTGAATGTCTACACAGTAGTTACAGTTACTGTACATAATTTGTCTGGGTAGGTAATGTGTGAGTAAAAATTCAGCAGCTGGAGAGACCACTCAACAGTTAGTGCTGTCTGCCCTTCCAGAGGACCCAAGTTTTATTCCAGCTCTCACCTTTCCTCTACCTACAAGTTAAGGAGCCTATACCTCTGGCTCCAGAGATATGACACCCCTGTTCTCCAAGGAAACCTATGTTTATGTGCACCTATTTATACAAACTCTCTCTCTAACTCTCTCTCTCTCTCTCTCTCTCTCTCTCTCTCTCTCTCTCTCTCTCCCTCTCTCTCACACACACACACACACACAAATAAATCTTTTTGTAAAAGTATGAAAGTTTGTTTATTAAAACAAGACAGAATAAGAAATACCATAGGTTAGAAAAGTTCACATCAGTTTTAAAACTGAATGAAAAAATTTTAGAGAGATATAATAAAACTTAAGAATATTATTAAACAGCTTGCCAATGCTTATCTTAAAAATGAAACATGATGTTGCCAGATTTGGAGAGATTTGTGGGAAGACAAATACTTAGTTAGTTGTATTTATCCCTGTAGTAGGTGAAACTTCCTCTTTGCATGCAATGAGATAAAATCATGTTATTTAGAGTTGCTAAACTAGCTAAATTGAGTGCAGAACACATCTGAGTGTAAGTTGTTGTCCTCTGTAGATTGCTCTCTATTGAGACCTAACTAAAGTTAGTTATGATTCAGATACTACTAAGGGAAAACTAATTATTTTTAGATTCATGCAAAACTATGAACACTGTTGATTATTAGATAAAATCAATTAATTTTAAATATAAGGTAACATGAAGCATAAGAAAGGGTCCATATATTGTGAAGTTTCTGCTTAATTTTTCATGTAAATTAATGTGCAATCTGAAGAAATAATATATATCTGGATGCTGCTTTTAAATACTCCAGATGATACAAAAAGGAAAAGTAAAAACAACTGTGTAAAAAAACATGGCCAATTCTTAATATTTTTCAAATTTGAGTACCGGGATATTGGACTTTCATTTTCTGTACTTTTATTTTCACCTGAGGTACAGGGCTGAAGTGAAAAATAAATGAGAAAACAGACTTCTTGGAATTAGAGGATTTTTTTCAAAAATTAACTAAATTAGAGGACAGTTTTTAATAAAAACTAATGTATTTTAAAATTAAAAATGTCAGTTATTGCATATGTATGTGTATGGTGTATATTTGTTAAGATGTGTGTTTTCATCTGTTTTGGTACATATCCGTGCATAGATGTCTGTGCATGTGAGTGCAGGTGCTTGCAAAGTCATAGAACAGGCAGAGGCAATTCCACACCTCTCTCTGTCTCTGTCTTTGTCTCTCTCTCTGTCTCTGTCTCTCTGTCTCTGTCTGTGTCTGCCTCTCTGTCTCTCGTCTCTCTCTCTGTCTCTCGTCTCTCTCTCTCTGTCTCTCTCTCTCTCTCTTTCTCTCTCTCTGTCTCTCTCTCTCTCACACACATACACACACACACAGAGACACACACACCACAAGTTTGCCTCTAAAATAAAAAAGAGGTACATGTTTATTCCAGTCTAGGTGAAGAGAATATATCTGCATGTCAGGTTGGCCAAATCATATTAAACAAATTAAAACATCTTAACTTATAAATTAAAATATCTTAAATTATAAATAAAGAATTAAGAACAAATAAAGGAGTTTCAGTCTTTCAACACATTCTGAAATAGAATTTTGAAAAGAAAGATATTATATAACAAATTTAATGTTACGTGAAAAAAGAAGAGAATGTTCTTGGGTTACAGAAAGATGCACTGAGAGAAGACAGTGATGGGGCAATGAGCTAAGCATTCTAAGAGAAGATAGTGATGAAGCAGATTATCAGAGTTCCCAGGCTGTCACTGAAAACGGCAGAAGGGTCCTCTATGTTCTGATATCGGCGTTTAGTATAGCATCACTTGATCATAGACTCTCATGGTAAATTGCCTGCTTGATTCGAGCCACAGGGCATAATGGGAAAATGTATAAAATAACAACATTAATAAGTAGTGTATGCAAACATTTTACTAAAATGTTTACACTGCACGTAAACCAAATATCATCCCTCCTTTATAAGGAAAGCTTACCACCGATTTTAAGCTGAACTCCCACTCCTGCAGATGTCAAACGAACAGAGTAACTATTAAAACCATTGTCTCAATTCTTTACATAAACTTCATCAATTTTGCTTAAATGTTTTTGTCTGTTTGCTTTTGGTTTGTGATACAATCTCAAATAGCCCAGGGTACACTTGGTTTCTTTATGTAGCTGAGTATGGTCCTGAAGTCCTGACCATCCTGCCTTCTTCCTCCAAATGCTGATATTTATAGGCATGAGTCAACAAACCCACATTAAAATTGTGAGTGCATGTGTGAGTGGGGAGGCATGAAATTCTGAGTATGTGCATATATTTGTGTGTGTGTGGTTTTGGAGACTGAAGCTGGAGACTCACAAGCTTCCTACTACAGAGCTGTGTCCTAGCCCTCAAATATTGTAATATGAAAATATTTATATAATAAAGGTAAATAAAAGTATAATTAAAATATGTTGGTAAGTAAACATTATTATGCTATAAAGTTTACCATACTGCACAGCTTAGTAACTAGATCTTATAGGGATTCTCTTAATTTGTCTTTTCCATTAATATTTATTGAAGTCTGACTATGTTCTAGGTAACCCAGCTATTCAGATAAGTAAGAAAGGTTATTGATCTCACCCAACTCACAATCCCCATTTGAAAATCAACATGTAAATATATGTGGAAGTTACAAGCGCCACAGAAGTCTTTATAACATTATATTTAAGCACAGGCCACAAGACAAACTTTGATGAGGAGTTCGGGAATTACAAAGGAGATCTGACCCCCTGAGGATCCTCCAGGACATCCTGCCAGTCAGTACTATGCGGATGGACACCAGGATAGAAACAGTTGCATTATTAGGGAGAAACCTTTCCAAAAATATTGAGAATTTATTTTTCTGAAAACAACATGGAGAACCTTGCAAAGTTCTGCAAGGTTGAACATCAAGAGATATGAACCTAAGTGATATGAACCATTCATGTCAAGACACGACATTCCTGAATATAGCTGACTTCTTGAGATATAAAGTCTAATAATCATACTTAGAGTGCCTATTTATGTGTAATCTTTGCTAATGGCTTGGAAAGTTTGTGTGAAAGCAGTTTTGGAATTAATAATGTCCATAGTTTGACCTTGATAGATATAAAAAATTAATAGTATTTACCTAACATCATTGTTAAAAAAAGAATAAAATCACACACACACACACACACACACACACACACACACACATCAATTTTACCATTAGACAACAAATATTATATAATATATGTTTATATCATTAGTCAACAAATTATACAAGGAGTGTGTACATTATGAGGAATTTGGAGATGCTATGGGAGGTGGGGTGGGGACCTAAGCTCCACATTTCAAGGAGATTTAAATGAAGATATACTCTATAGTACATGGGTTGTAAGAAACGATCGCACACTTAAATACACAGTTGTAGCTAAAACATAAGTGTCTGTGAGTCAGCAACCTGAGAGTAGAAAAATCAATCCAAATGAAGAGCCTGATGTCAAATGGAGTTGCTGAGTTTGAGAAGCTAGAGTGAAGCAGTGGCCTGATGAGAAGGACTGAGTGTGTGAGAGAACATATCCAGAAGAGAACCTAGAGATTGGGGTGTGGGTGCAAAGACTTTGAAAACTATGACAAAGAGTTTTGATTTCCTTCCAAAGTTAGGATGCAAGCAGAAAAGTGGCAAAATTTGATATCAAAAATGAAAAGTTAACTATGACTGCATATATTTGTGAGGTTTTCGTATAAACACAATACAATTCATGACTCTTTGTGGCTACAGATGTAGATACTATGAAACCTAAGATATGTGATATATACATATATATGTATGTGTATATACATATATAACATGATAAAGCTTAATTTATAAATGAGGAGCAAGAGAGATTAATAATACTAATAAGAAAACAAAATAATTACAGCAATGTATTATATGAAAGTGATTACATGTGATTTCCTCCCATTGACCTGAGAAATATTAATACTCTTGGACTCAAATAGTAACTGAAACCAAGGAGATGAAATAGATAAAAAGGATAAGCTCTCTATTGTGTACTTAGAAGATTTAATCTACATTGGTGCATTAATATTAAAATTTTCTCTCTTCTGTGAAAGAGCCAGCAATTAATTTTGTTAGATAACTTTAATGGCCAATTAGTAAACTTATTTTATTAAACCAGTGTGACTTCACTGTCCTTCTATGAAACACAGCAGTGGTCTGGGAAGGTCCAAGTGTGTACATTAGATAAGATATTTTATAGGGTCTCAAATACAATTGTTCGTGTAGGATGAGAAACAAGCTTAGCTCTGTTGCATGTAATTTTAAAATTACCTTAGCTCCTTCCTTGAGGCGCGCCGCCAGCAGCAGCCATCTTACTCAGCTCCCAAGGCTAGATTCGCCAAGCCACCCTGGTCTAACTCTGCTCCTCCAAGCTGCCAGCTCTGACGTTTTCCCCACGAGTGCCAAGAGCTGCTGTGGTTCTCCACTGGGCTACCACCCTGCTGCGGCTAGCTCCACCAATCCTCTAATACTGCCCAGTCTGTGCCCTTTCTCTGCCCACCTTTGTGCTGCTAATGGAAAATACCAGATAGTTCTAACGCTTTAAAACCAACCAGATAACACAACTGCTGGGTGCAGAACCTATTGCCCTAAACTCATCAGCTATCTTATATCAGAATTCTGCCATTGATAGAGGCTGCCACCGGTTCTAGTTGCCCCTAGGCATCACATGGCATTCACCTTCCTCTCCTCAAAGCCTGGCTGAAACGACACCTCTTTGTCTCATGCCCTGCTCTTCCATCTGGGACTCAGAAATCTCACCTTTTTTTCTTCACACAGCAATTAACTCACTCCATCTTTATTGACACAACCAAGAACCAATTACGAAAACAATACATCCACATACATAGCTCTAATATTTTTGAGGTTCTGACTTTTTCTCTCTTTTTCTTCTTCCTTCCTTCCTTCCTTCCTTTCTTTTAAATGCCAAATTTTATTCCCTTTCCGGTCCATCCTCTGACTGTTCCATATCCCATACCTCCCCCCCCAACCCCGACCCTGTCTCCATGAGAATGTCTCTACTCCTCACCCCCCACCCCACCAGACCTCTAAACTCCCTGTCAACTCCAGTCTCTTGAGGGTTAGGTGTATCTTCTCTGACTAAACCTAGACCCAGCAGTCTTCTGCTGTATATGTGTTGGGGGCCCATCTGGTTTATTATGTTGCCTGGTTGGTGGTCCAGTGATTGACTTTTTCTAATAGGCAAAACACAAAAGATCAATTGAATAACATTCATTTTGTTTAAGGATGCCCCAAGGATCCAAACATTTGGTTGTCTTTCAAAATGGAAATTTATAAAAGCCCTTTTAATTAATTTATTCATATTCAGATAGGCATTATTTGAGATATAATTTGCAAACATTGGGGAGATAATTCTAAAAGAATTTTACTAATTACAAAGTACTTATCCGTAATTTGATTTACCAAATATTTTAACTTTTGCACTTATCAAAAAAGGAAAATATATTCATACTCTTATGAATGAGTATTTTGGGAATGTTTTAGGTTGTCTATTTTCTTAGGTTAGTATTCAGATACAGGCTTGATTTAACAAATGTAAAATTCTAATATCAATTAGAGTATTTCTTCATACTTGTTCCATTTTAAAAAACTAATTCAGTGTTAAGACAGAATTACAATGTTGTTGAACTACTTCTGTACTTTCTCCAATCCTTCTGAAGCATCTGTATTATGATAGGCAATGAATTATCGTAAACCTTGAGCGTTAAGTGTATGAGCAGTCCAGTAGTCTACATCCCCAGGAGTAGGCAGTAACTTTTGTAGAATCACTTGAAAGTTTTTAAAAGGAATGTCTCCAGCCACACATGACTCCTTAACTTCTACAAAAAATGTTTCCTCACTTGAGAAAAGCACCACCTGAATATGTAAAATATCTTAGTGTATGTAAACATCAGAGTATTTAACCAATAATCATGAAAAGACATGAAAAGGAATAAAAGAATGGATGCTAAGACACCATAGTGTGTGGTCCATCATCTTTAACTAACATAGCTCTAAATGATAACCTATTAGCATTACACTCAACCTGCTTTAGCTAGGTGACTTATTTTCATGACATGTAAAGAGTCTGAGTATTTAATTATGTATATATCAAGGAAAAAAGTAAGATGGTACCCAATCTGCCTGGCTCTGATTCTAGACATTTAAGACTGACTCATTTATAAGGTTATATTGACCATAGAGAGTGGGACTTGTGCCCCACTTGTGGGGACAAGATTTCAAATCTTGTGGGACGAGATTTCGAACAGTAAGATATAGAAACCAAAATCCCAGGAGCTGGAAGTGGGAGACTACTGGGAGTAGAAACCTTGTTACAAAAACAAAAAATTGGCACATCATGAAACCATCACCAGACTAATAATTTCACTTTTAAAAGGGAAAAAAGGAAATGTATTATGAACTGCTAATTTTCCAATTATCACTGTAATTGAAAAACTTCTTTTAGGGGTTGATTTGTGTCAAAATAATCCCACTCTGCATTAACATAGCATTGAGAGATTTAGCATCTAATTGTGTAATGCTTCCTTTAATAAATTTCATGTGGATAAACATTTTAATGGAAATAAATAACAAGCTTTATCTCCATCTATCAAGAAGCAGTTCTGCTTACTTGCATGAGCAAGCATGTTGTATTTGAACTTCTAGCCTGTCTTTAGACAGACAGAAAATGGGTGTTCAGTCAAGTGAATTTCTGTCATCTTTCAAAATCAAGTGCCTTTCCATCATCTGAATTTATATTATTGTAATGATTTTCTATATGGATGGAAAATGGCAGCTATTCAAAAATCAGGCTATGTTTGTTGAGCTAACTTTGGACACAAGCCTGGATGGTTTTAAATGCATTAATCGCCATATATTCATAACCAAAATTTTTTATCTTAGAAAAAGGAAACCTTTTAATTTAATATAAAAACAATTTATTAATTTGTATGGATACTGACTATTGCTCACTGATCACTCAAAATTAAATGTTTGCATTGGTAGGTTCTGTCATCTTAAACTATATTTCTACAATGTTTCCTGTAACAACTAGAAAACAGAAAACAGAATACACACACACACACACACACACGCATATATATATATATATATATATATATATTTTGCAGCATCTATAACTATCTGAAAAATGCATACTAAAAGTACTTAAAACATAAACATAATGGGTAAGATCAAACCAACAATAAGTGGCCAATGCTCACATGAATGTGGATGTGGAGGAAGGGACAAGTTATTCACTACTATGGGGAGTGAAAATTTGTGCAGCCACTATGACTGTCAGTGTGTGGGCTTCTCACAAAGCTGTACATAGATCTAAAACATGATCTATTGGGAATAACCTGTTGGGAAAATCCCCAAAGAACTCCATATCCTTCTCGGGAAGTATCTGTTCATTCTTGTTCATTGATGGTCTATTTGCAATATCCATAAAATGGAATCAGCCTAGATACTCAACAACTGAGGAATGAATATGAAAATGTGCCTTATTAGGACAATGGAAATTTAGCCTACTATTAAAAAATAAAATAATGAAATTCACAGGTAAAATTCACAGAAACAATAATTTTCAATGATGTATAACCCAACCCCCAAAAGACCAAAGTTGCATATTTACTCTCATTTGTAGAGTATAGTTTTGACTCTTAAGGTGTGTGTGTTTCATTTGGAATATCCATAGATGCCAGAAAATTATGAAGAAACTATGGGGAGATGTTGTGGGCTGAGGAGAGGTAGAAATCACTGGTATAAAGAAAACGATGGAACAGGAAGTCTTAAATGATAGGAGACGAGAGGGTGAGGAAGACGAGGAAATATGGCAACAACACTCAATTATTAAAAGTATTAGAATGATTTGATTCCTTCATGATATCTTTTCTAGTTTCATAAAATGGCATTTACTTATTATGGATGTGACAAAACATACATGTGTAGGTCAGAGGACAACATGAGTAAATTCTCCCATAATGTGGGTCCAAGCGATGAAACTCTGATCTTCAGGTATAGTGTTGAGAGCTTGTACTCGCTGAACTACCTCAAAACCAGACTTCATGATTTCTGGGATACTCCAATATTCTAGAATAGAAGATATTCTGGGAGTTTTAATAAGTTATCAAAATACACAAAAATAAGTTACTTGAATAGGATAATATGAGGCAATGCGTTTATCCACTTGAAAGGCAGTATTTGGCATAAATCAACTGTGACAACATTTTTAATGTTTACTTTGTTGGTATTATGAAATCTGCGAAATTTGCATTACTAAATAGAGTTTATTAATAACTGTTGATACTGCTGTTTTATTTTGCTATGGTTTATTTGTTTATAAAAAAATGGATATCTGTATAAAAGCTGCACTTACCTGAACTATTCTGGTTTTCTATATTTAACTGTTTTATCTAGACATCTTTGTGCCTCATCCAAAAATTAATTTACTTCCTTTCTTTGTTTTCTTCATTTCTTCATGTAATCTTTTACTCTTTCTTTAAAAACCAGGCTTGATTTTGGCATACTCAAAAGTCATATTTTAAATGTCTTCCTGACTTAATTACAGGCTACCTGCTGAGTACTGGAGTCTGGGTCTGTTCATATTCAGATATATCTTCCTTTATTAATTATTTGTACATAAATGAAGTGCCTGAAATGATATCCATAACAATTTTTTCTAATTATATTGTCAAATCCTTTGAGCAGTTTAAAATATAATCACATATATTCAGAACATCTCTCAAGATATACACATCACATAAAGATGATCCAATTTAGACAACAAATCATATTAAGAAAATCACAAACTCTATACTTGTGCTACAATTTGCACAGTGAAGTGAATTTCATATCAAAGAACTGTATGTAAATATAGCTACCTATAGACAAATAGTAGATCAATAGATAGATTGCTAGATTAATGATAGAAATACAGATGCATACATATGCATACATTGATGATAGACAAATGATAGCTATACATACATACATGATAAATAATAGAAATATAGATACATACAAATGTATATACATACATAGACATATATTGATGATAAATAAATTATATATACATGATAGATAAATAAATTATATAGAGATAAAGATAGACATAGACAGACATAGATGTAGACATAGGCTTAGACCTTAACATAGACACAGACATACATGGACACAGACATATAGATATGCTCCTTTGGTTTTAATGGTTATTAAAGGGTATAATATAAATTATTAGCATGAGAAAAACAGAGTGATAACTTTAAATGGCTTGGGATACTTAGGAGTCAGACTGATATAAATGGATATGAAGAGAGAGGCATCAAAACACTGAGCCGCCATATATATCTGTACATTCCCTCAGCACTCAATTTGTTCCTTTGACAAAGAGAAATTCCTTTTTTATTTGTTACAATCCCATTATTCATCCTTTTTTGTTGTTTTGTTTGTTAGTCAGCCAATACAGTTAACTAGGTGCCTAAAATATAAATTCCAAATTGATAGCTGTAGTATAGACTCCTGTCCTGGGTCACATATATCAGAATCTTGCATTGAGGTTTTCCTGGCCACAGACACTACATATCCATGAAATCATTATGCTTGACCATCCATGCTACTATATTTTTATCATTATTCTGCATCAGAGGGCAATTTCACATTCATAAGAGAAAAATAATATACTTTGAGCTTATTTCTCCCCAGCACTCTCCTGCATTGTAATTTTTCATAATGTCTCTCACATTGAACACATTAAAGTAGTCACTAAACCAGCCTGGTTGCTGTTGTCATTAGAGCCTCACATTGTCTCTTTCTTGTCTTCTTATTTCACAGCTCCAGTTCTACATTACAACACTCTTTTTCCCTGTATAAGCACATAACTTTTCTCATGTAGAAGCCTCACATTTTCTCTCTGGACATCCAGCTGCCCACTATAAAGTTAAAGCAGTTTATGAATTACATGTGTAAATACATACATTGGTAAATGCCAATATGTAGTCATGAGCATATGGCCTATTTATACATAACTTTTAAAAATAAAACTTTTCCATAGCCTTTAAAAAATTATATATTTTCCATTGAATAGTTCCCAAAATCCTTTCTTCACCACCTCTCAGGATATATAGTTAGAATTCCATGCCTTTATGGATGTGGTTTTCACACTGGGGATCCTTTAACCATAGATTTAAATGAACAACTTAAAGATTATACTTTATTACATATTGCAGGTTTCCATGTTTCACAAGTGTTATATGCTGTTAGAACTTATATTTTCACACATTATGTTTCTCCATCACAGAAAGTAATCTCAGCCTGTCAGGTTTTGTGCTTATGTGTTCTCCTTCCAATTTTATTACAATGATCCCAGGAAACCTGAATTGATTTTCAGTAGCTCACATAATGTCTCTCTACCAACAGCATAGCTCAAAAACATACAGACACTGAGACCATATATGGATGTTCATATTCTTCTCCATATCTCAAGAATACAGCTGCCTGCCGGCTTAGACTTAGGAGATCCTAACTGCATGAATTAATAAGCACTGTAGGCAAAAGTGCTTCCTACCACAAGGTTCTTTTTTTTTTTTTTGGTTTTTTCAAGACAGGGTTTTTCTGTATAGTCCTGGCTGTCCTGGAACTCAGACAGCTGTCTGTAGACCAGGCTGGCCTCAAACTCAGAAATCCGCCTGCCTCTGCCTTCCAAGTGCTGGGATTAAAGGTGTGCGCCACCACCGCCCGGCCACAAGGTTCTTTTTAGCTACATGTTGTCAGTTTTTTCAGGAACTCCATGAGAAAATAATCAAATTTTGCAAAGTCATTTCTTCAGGCAGTTTACTTGAGATGAGCAAAGCAGACATCTATTACAAGTTGACATCTGTGTGTCTGTACTCCATGAGAAAAATGTTCAGAAATAACATGTAAACTCAAAGAATACATGATTATATGTATAAACTGTAGACTCTTGAACTTGTTGCCTTTTTTCCCTCTGCACTGAGTAACACTAGTAAATTTGAGATCTAATAAAAAGGTGAGACACCTCTGGAATAAATAGATAGTTTAAATTATTTTTACTAAATAATGACGTTTATTTATTTATTTTTTAAATTTTTATATATACATATGTATGTATAGACACACACACATACACACACACTCACACACATATGCAATGTATCATGATTATGTTACTCTCAGTATTACACTCCAATATCTAATTCTTCCCCTCCAAACCTCTTTGTCCTAATTAGTCCCACCTTACCTTAGTGCTTCTTATTTTCTTCCTGACTCACTGATGCTCAGTACTCCTGCTTGTTTGACTATGAGCAGTGGGTTACTTGCAAACTCTTAATAGATAAAGTGCCTCTGTATCCAGTAGACCATGTTCACAAAATCCCTTTGCTTTCTTTTTAAGTTGAGTGAGCTTAATGCTAATTCTCATGAATAATTTACTATGGCTTCTGAACTGGAAAGTGATAGAAGAAGGTCCCCAGTGTTGTTCTCTCACCTCCATGTGTGCATGCGCAGGATCACATACTCATACTTACATGTGAACCTACACATACTACTCAAAAATATATAAAGAGAAAGACTATTCCCATCCTTGAGCTCACTCTGGGGTTTTAAATGGTTGCTTATGGTTGTGTTTTGAGAAGCATGTCAAGTAATCCTGGTGGCTGAGTTTGTTTGCTTCTACGCTTCACGAAATGCTGCTGCAGCAACTATATAGTTATCACTGACACTAAAACAGCTTTATCATAAATCCTTGTGTCTGAACCCCTGAATCTTGAGAATATTTACTATTCAACATTGACATTTAGTCTGCAACAGCACAAAACAAAGTTTAACAGAAGGCAAACAATGTGATTATGGCTCATGAAAATGTACTTTTAAAATTAATTGCTACAATTGATTTGTCATTTCACAAATGGATATAGTTAAAATGAATTGAATATTTGTTATTTGTTTTCAAAATAGGCATTGAACCTGGTATGGTGGCACACACCTTTGATCCTAGTCCTTGAGAGGTAGAGGCAGGCAGTTCTTGGTTATTTCGAGACCAGCCTAATCTATAAAACGAGGACTATTTCTCATTTCTGTTATACAGGGAAAGTCTGTTTTGAAAAAACAAAAGAAAATGTCATGGATTGGCAAGGTATGCATAAAACTGGGCTGGGAGCTGCAGAAAGCTCAAAGAGCATCTTCAGTGGTTAGAAAATACACTTGGACCTTCCCTTTCTGCTTCAAATTAGGAAGAAAATAATTTCTGTGAATTAATGAGAAAATGAGGTTAACACTGTAGATAACTTACAAAGAAGAGTGTTACCTTGAGACTACCATGTTCCATTTATTTACTAGGACTATGATTCTAACTGAAGATGGTCGCTAATACTCTTTATGTGTGGTGTTGGAGCTTGTTCATACAGGGAACTCTGGCTACTCTGTCAGAAATACATCTACGTCTAATATGAACTGAAAACAGTTTTCAAAAACAGGGATTAGCTGCCCATAAATCTGTATTGTCAATAATAATAGTATGCTTAAAACTAATTTACTTATGATTTTGTTGCCTATACACCTGTCATCTAACCACAAGCTTATCATCTCCACAATCCAAGTTCTCCTGGGATTGCTATAAATGATAAATTAATCTAAAGATTACCATAATTGGAAATTTAATAATTTTCCAATGCTTATTTCTTACACTGATCTAAAAATACGAATATCTCATTTAGTCTATAACAACATCCATTTAAGAGTTTAATTTTAGGATAGTCACATGCACCATTATAACCAAATTGAATTCTCTTAATTGATATCAGATTGTATAGCTGATTTCTCTAATACAGGAATTTAACTTGTTTTAATGTTCTTATAACCATCTCTGTGCTCTTTCAAAAAAAATTATATTTACTGAAATGAGGGTCTGTGCTTTTTAATGTTGCTGGAACAATAAATGCTACCTAAGTCATCCTTACATTTTAATCTTATTGCACTTGTTCTGGAGATTGTTACCCTTTTTCTGTGAGCCATTATATTGCCTCTTCTTTGAATCTGTAGCCATGCTTTTATATGTCAAGTGTTGTATGTCAAGTGTTTCAGGTGGAGACATTAAGAAATTTCTGTTTTCTTCATCTGAGGCACTGATGACAAACCAAAGAACAAATTCCACTCAGATCTTCCGTAGTAAAGCAGTGAGTTATTGGGATTCCTTACAGGAGCATAAGTGAGGGCATACCGCCTATACTACTGTGAAACTCATGCAATATGAATGACAACACAAGAAGGCTACAGGCTTCAAGCTCCCTGTACAACTTTCAGGTAGTTTAGCAGTGTCTCCTCTACTCAACAATTGTTATTGTCTTTATGATTTGTTGAGGGTCTTTTCAGTTTTATAACATTCAGGATCTTTGTGAATTTTCCAAGTCTTCTGAGCCCCATCTTTTCTTTAGGAAGACAAATTTCAATATGGAGGAAAGAGCTATATAATAGCCAGACACTCTTTTTCTTCATATCATGTATGGATGCTTGCCACTTGACTTCATTTCTCAACTTCATTTTCTTAAGCCTTCTACAGCACAATGTTTCTACATAAATGCCCCCATGTATCCACTAGCGGCCATGGATCAACTGAGTTCACCTGAAAGGGGGCTGGGAACGAAAGAGGGATGGAGGGCGAGAAAAGATGAAGCCAAGACGAAGGTCTCTGATCAAGGCTCAATGCTTTAATGTTCAGCTCTCAACTTAAAGGGGAAGACCCCGCCCGAACCCTTCCTAGTTTCAGCCAGGAGAGATGGGTGGGGTAATCCATTCTTGGTCAAGGGTCATGGCCGGAGATGTCTCAAGGAAACCCCAGGAGCTGTTCTTCTTTCAAGTTCCATGCAGCCAAGATGGGTAACTCCACCTAGATCCTTATCACTTGGTCTGTTGTGGTAAACAAGGTCTCTCAGGCCTGCTCAAGGCCGGGGGAAAGGCACAATTCCCCCTTTTTAGTTTTATAAAATATAGGCAGTCCCAACAGCTGGATGGGGTACAATATTTCATCCCATCTGGGGTACAGAGTTACCGGGTGACCTTGCATGGCTTAGGTTGGCATTTATATTGCTCCTATATTACCCGTCTTTGAGGTAATACATAGCATATTGATGTATTCCTCTGCCTTAGGTTTATAGGAGCTCAAGACACTCTTACCCATCTTTGACTAACTGGCCTTCGTTGGCACACTCTTTCCCAAATATAGACCAAAGCCACATTCAAACCAAAGGACCTGTGGGCATGCACTAGATGCAACTCTTCATAGTGATGGATAACTGCCATAATGAATAGCTGAGCTTGCTGAGAGTGATCCTGTGTGAAGGCAACCTATCTGCTTGAGATACAAAGTTCAAAAGGTTAAAAACAACATGATTTATCCAAGCAATGTAGAAAATAAGGTTGGAAGCGTCAATGTTCCAGTGTCTAATCCAACTGCTGGTTGACAGGAATTTAGACACAAAGTCTGGCCACCAGGTATATAATGGGTGACTTTATGTATTGATGAAGACTACATGCCTGGTTAAATCAGCTGTCAGATAATGATTTTGAGCCATCTTCATCATCAGAACCACAATTATTAGGCTCCAGATCTGTTCCCGCTTACGGACCAATCTTTCAAGCAGCCATCAGGATGCATTTTCTTTTTCTGAGAAAACGCAGACTGAGCCACGACCCCAAATTAAAACAGGGTCGGGACCATTCCATGTATTAGTTAGAGGGTCTCTCCATTGGACCCTGGCAAATGAGCTGGAAGTGACTGGATGCCAGTGGCGATCCCCTGCAGAGTGACCTTTAGCATCAGTTTGCAAAAAAATTCAAAATAACACAAAAACAAGATGTGCTTTTGGTGACCTTGGAGGGTATAATTCCCTCCTCCCCTTTAGTTTTAAGGAGCCATTTTTTTAGGGTGTGGTGTGCACATTCAACAATTTCTTGTCCCATTGAGTTATAAGAAATCTCAGTAATATGGAAAATATTGAATTGTCAACAAATATCTCAAAATCTGCAATAGCCAATTCCATTGTCTATAATCTGATATGAAACACCAATCATAGAAAAATAATATAGGCAATAACTAATTATAATTTTTAGTTGCTTCTCTTGTTAAAGCAGTTGCAACTAGAAAGTCTAAAAGTGTGTCAAGTCACATTACGTATTTTAATTTTCCAAAATCAAAAATGAGTAATATCCATTTGCTATAATTGATTATGTGTAAGTCCTCAAGGCTCAATAGCATTATGAAAAAATTGAGGACACTGAGAACAAGTTTTTGCAATTTATCTTGCACAGTATCTAGAAATGCCAAATTATCGTCTCAAACTATTGTTATTTTGATGATGTAAAGAATAAGATTGTATGGCCTATAATGTCTGTAAGGTCTATAATCTGCTTGGCATTTAAATATGCTCTGGCATTGCCCTGGGGTTCAGGCAATCCAATATGAACTCTTATAAGTCTTATAAAGTTAAGAAATAGTATATGTTTTTTAAATTAACCTATATTTATATAAATAACTGTAAAATTTGAAAATTAGCAATATCTTAAAAAGGAACAATTTTAAACAATTGTAAACCATGAGCCATATACTGGCTATGAGTATACAAATTGAAAGATTGATTTTTCAGCATTTCAAACAGTGACTGCAGCACTTAATTCAATTATTTGTGCTGAAGCAGGGGAAAACTCGAGAGTGAACATGTGATTTAATTACATATACTGTCTTCTCAATAGATGCGCTATCTGTAAAAACATTATTTCTATGGGCTGCATGCAAACTTACAGGAAATACAAAAGCATGCATAGAGAAGAATGGTAACAACTTGTTTTATAGATAATTATTATCAAATTTGCCTAAAAATTTGCTATGTAATAGGCCAAATATCATTATTCTCCAATAAGCAACTTAATTTCTATTTGGAGTAAGGAATAAACATTTCATCCAAAACACTTTCAGGATTCTATCCTACAATCCTGTATTAACACTGCAATAGTTTCATAATAGGATGTTTAAACTTTACTTGTAGATGAAGAAGGATGAATCCATATTAATGGTTTCTCTTGCCAGAGAGCTGTTGTGAGCACATGAGTAGCAATAACTTAAACAGTCAACAATTGATCATAGTCTATTTAATGTGTCTGTTGATAACTAACAGCTTACTCTACTTTCAGCAAAGCTGTTCCACCTTCATCAGTTAATTGTCAAGGGGAATTAGGACTTGCATCCCCCTTGAGAATATCAAACAGAGGTTCAAGTTCTCCTATAGTAAGCTTAAGATGAGGTTTTAGCCAATTAATATCTCTTAACTTTTGAAAGTCATTGAAAATAAACCATTTTTTCTTTTGCATGTACATCTGCAAGCCAGAAGAGGACAGTAGATCCCATTACAGCTGGTTATGAGCCACCATGTGGTTGCTGGGAATTGAACTCTAAGATTTTTAGTTGTGAGTCTAGCCTTTAATGGCTGATCCATCTCTCCAGCCCCAACTATCCATTCTTATTGGAATTTTCTGTGCCACAATCTGCTTAAGATATAACTAAGGTCCCAATTATTGAAAAGATATTGCCTTTGAATCTTTCCTGGAGCAACAAGCACTCCAAAATTTTAAAGCTCATTATGAAAGCAAAGGCTTGCAGAAAAACTCCTTCAGAGAGATCAGCCAATAAAACATACAATGAATAATATACACTGAGAGATTCAAACGTTTAACTTTTTGTATTAAAGCAACAACAAATGTTTTATATAATGTAACCATTCCTTGACTCAAACCTTTCTAATGATATCCTTCATGGGCTCTCAAAAATTACAAGCAAATTCACTTAGTATAAACCTCTCACCTTAACCAGGATGTAATGAATGGTATAAAAACAATCTTCTAAATATATAATGATTCTATATGTATTTACTAGAATGGCAGCCAGAGTAGGCAAGTCAGAGTGTAATCCCTCATTAGTTTCATACATCTTAAATTTGAAATTTGTTTTGGATTAATTGAATAACCAATTCCTTTTAGCTGAGTGAGAGTACCAGATTGAAGGCCAATCTTGTCCTCTCTTACTCTTCACAGTTATAATGCCATGTATGGAGGCAGGCATAATTTTAATTCCTCCAACAATAATTGTTATCTATAACTCTGGCCCATAAGCTGTTGTGAATGTCTTTGGATCTGAGGCTGACACCACCCCTATTTAGACAATGAAACAAAGAACAAACAATTGACACACATGGACATTGGTGCGCCAAGGACAGACAGCAAAGAAAGACCTCTAGAAGCCAAAGAGAAACTCAGGATGTCTCCTGACTTTCCTCCTGTTCCTAGGAGAGCTCTGGAACAGCCTTTCCATTCTTTTTTTCTGACACAGCTCAGAGAGAGGACAACTGCTCTTCTGAAACTCCTTCTTTCTCTCTCTCATATTCAAGATCTAACACCTCATCTCACTCTTTAGGAAATGTAGTGGGCAGCTATTAATATTTACACCTTACTGCCCTGCTTTCTTAGTTTTCCAATTTCTTCTAACCCTGCTCTTCTCACGCGAAGGAGCTCTTAAGCTGTGGCAAATGCCTGTCTATTTGGAATTCTCTGGTTCCAAATTGTTGTCATCTCCTAGGCGAGATGGGTTCAGGTCAATACCTAATCGACATAGACAGTACCCTTAAAACACACTTCCTGTAAACACGGCCTCCAAAATTAACTGCCACTAGTGCTAGTATCAATATAGTTTGCTACTTACCAAGTGCTCGGGATACTCTACTTCTTTTTCCATTTTTCGTGGAGCTCCACCAAGACTGCTGTTCGTCAGTTGCTCCCCCATTTTCAAGTTTCTCATTGAGGCGCCACCTGTAGCTGCCAGCGGCCATGGGTCAACTGAGTTCACCTGAAAGGGGGCTGAGAATGAAAGAGGGATGGAGGGCGAGAAAAGATGAAGCCAAGACAAAGGTCTCTGATCAAGGCTCAATGCTTTAATGTTCAGCTCTCAATTTAAAGGGGAAAACCCCACCTGAACCCTTTCTAGTTTCAGCCAGGAGAGATGGGTGGGATAATCCATTCTTGGTCAAGGGTCATGGCCGGAGATGTCTCAAGGCAAGCCCAGGAGCTGTTCTTCTTTCAAGTTCCGTGCAGCCAAGGTGGGTAACTCCACCTAGATCCTTATCACTTGGTCTGTTGTGGTAAACAAGGTCTCTCAGGCCTGCTCAAGTTATAACTTGAGAAGGGCACACCCTCAAGTTATAACTTTTTATGAAGTCAATATGCGTTACCTACCTCACTGTATAGTATGATATACTCTGCCATTGTTCTATAAATTTGAAAGTACAATCCAAAGGGTTCCATGAAGAAGATCATTGAGAACCTTGGGCAAAACAATGAAAAAGTAAATATGGTTACCTAAACAAGATGTGAACAGTAACATTAATAGAAATTCTAGCACAAAAGGGGAAAATCTCACAGGGTTTCACCCACAGGTGCAAAATTACAGGCAACTAATAACTGCTGAGAGAGGGGGAGAGAAATCAGTCTATCCAAGGGCTGAGACTCTTAATTAATTATCAAAAAGTAAGTTGTTAGTCATAAAACAATATACATACAAACAACACTAATTGGGCTTAGGAGGTTGAATTTATATTATTAGTAGGTATATGTAACCACCACAAGAACAATGACAATGTTGGCAAATAATGCCACAAATTTGATGAGTGGGAAAGACATAGGACAGATTAGAGAAAAGGAACATAGGAAGGACTAGACTTCTCAGTCCAAGAAGGCAAGGAGAGGAATGATGAAAATATATTTTATTTAAAACAATAATCACAAGCCTAATGTTTCTAAAACAACAAAGTGTCCTATGCTATACTCTGAAGTCAGAGCATACAGGAATACATAAAAGAGAATGTTTCATTCTAGCTGGTTCTATGACTTACTCATTGAAGTTGGTTATGTGTAAAGCAAAACTAACACCCAGTTAAGTTCATGCTATGAAGAAAACCTCTTTCTTCTTTTATCAAAAGAGACATTAGTACTCTTTATTCTTCATTTCTAGAAGACACAGAGGATGCTTATATCCACTCACTATAAATTGTATAAATTAGGACAAGATGATGATTCATAAATTATCATTCATTCTCTTTCACATCCATCTTGCAAAAAACTCTATTGCATTTATTTGAAGTTCATATTCTTCTTAAAAAATTTTAAAACTTTTAATATTTGAATAAAAAGAAAGTACATAAAATAGGACAATGTGCTTGAAATACTTGTAATAATTTATATTTATTTATTTACTTATTTTTTACAATCCATATTTTATTACCCCCCTTCATCCTCCGACTGTTCCACATCACATACCTGCAACCAAGTACCTTGTCTCCATGAGGCTATTCCCACCCCCAAAGCCACCTGATCTCTAAACTCCTTGGGGCATCCAGTCTCTTGAAGGTTAGGTGCATCATCTCTGATTGAATACAGACCCTGCAGTGCTTTGCTGTATATATGTTTGGGGCCTCATATCAGCTGGTATATGATGCCTTTTTGGTGATCCAGTGTTTGAATGATTTCCGGGGTCCAGATTAATTGAGACTGCTGGTCCTTCTACAAAGTTGCCCTCCTCCTTAGATTCTTTGAGCTTTTCCCTAATTCAACCACAGGGGTCAGCAACTTCTGTCCATTGCTTGGATGCAAATATCTGCATCTGATTCTTTCAGATGCTTGTTGGGTTATCCTGAGGACAGTCAGGATAGGTCCCTTTTTGTGAGTGCTCCATATCCTCAGTAATAGTGTTAGGCCTTGGGACCTCCCCTTGAGCTGGATCTCACTTTGGGCCTGTCCCTTGGACATTCTTTTCCTCAGACTTCTCTCCATTTCTATCCCTGCAGTTCTTTCATACAGGAACAATTTTGAGCCAGAGTTTTGACTGTGGGATGGCAACCCCCTCCCTCATTTGATGTCCTGTCTTCCTGCTGGAGGTGGGGTCTATAAGTTCCGTCTCTCCACTGTAGGCCATTTCCCTTTGAGTGCTGAGAGTCTCTCACCACCCAGGTCTCTGGTGCATTCTGAGGGTCCCCCCAACCTCTTACCTCCCTAGGTTGCCTATTTGCATTCTTTCTGGCTTCAGTCCTTTTCCCTCCCCCAATACCAGATCAGGTCCCCCTCTCCCCACCCCTGGCCCCATCTTCTTTTCCACCTAGGTCATCCTATCTCTCCCTACTTGTGATTGCTTTGTTCTCCCTCCCTAGTGCAACTGAGGTGTCCTCACTTGGGCCTTTCAGCTTGTTGACCATTTTGAACTCTTGGGTATTCTGTACTTTTTTGGGGGGTGGGGGGGCTAATATTACATACCATGTGAGTACACATACCATGCATGTCCTTTTGGGTCTGAGTTACCTCACTTAGTATGATATTTTATAGTTCCATCCATTGCCCTGTAAAACTCAGGATGTCCTTATTCTTAATAGCTAGGTAGTATTCCATTGTGTAAATGAACCACATTTTCTGTGGCCATTATTCTGTCATGGGACATCTGGGTGTTTCCAGTTTCTGGCTAACACAAATAAGGCCACTATGAACATAGTGGAACATGTGCCCCTGTGGCAAGGTGGGGCATCTTTTGGGTATATTCCCAAGAGTAGTAATGCTGGGTCTTGAGGTAGATTTATTTCCAATTTTCTGAGGAACCTCCAGATTGATTTCCAGAGTGGTTGTATCAGTTTACACTCCCGCCAGCAATAAAGGTGTGTTCCCCTTTCTCCACATTCTCTCCAACATGTGTTGTCCTCTGAGGTTTTGATCTCAGCCATTGTGATTGGTGTAAGGTGGATTCTTAGGGTCATTTTGATTTGCATTTCTCTGATCACTAAGGACTTCGAACACTTCTTTAGGTGTGTTTCAGCAATTCAAGATTCCTTTGTTGTGAATTCTTGGATTAGTTCTATACCCCATTTTTTTTATTGGATTGTTTGGTTTTTTGATGGTTAGCTTCTTGAGTTCTTTATATATTTTGGATATTAGAGTCTATTAGAGGTGGGGTTAGTGAAGTTTTTTTTCCAATCTGTAGGTTGCCAGTTTGTCTTAATGACTATGTCCTTTGCCTTACAGAATGTTTCCAGTTTCATGAGGTCCCATTTATCAATTCTTGATCTTAGAGCTTTAGCCATTGGAGGTTTGTTTAGAAAATTTCCCCCGTGCCAATGAGTTCAAGGGTCTTTTCCACTTACTCTTTTATTAGATTCAGTGTATCTGGTTTTGTATTGAGGTCCTAGATCTACTTAGACTTGAGCTTTGTGCATCGTTGACAAATATGGGTCTATTTTCACTTTTCTACTTACAGACAGCCAGTTGACGATGTTTTCTTTTTTTTCCATTTTATATTCTTGGCATCTTTTTCAAAGATTAAGTGTCCATAAGTGTATAGTTTTATTTGTGGGTCTTCAGTTCGATTCCATGAATCAACCTGTCTGTCTCTGTACCAATAACATACAGTTTTTATCATTATTGATCTGTAGTAAAGCTTGAGGTCAGGAATGGTGATTCCTCCAGCCATTCTTTTATTATTAAGAATTATTTTGGATATTCTAGGATTTTTGCCTTTCCAGATGGATTTGAAAATTTTTCTTTCCATGTCTTCATTAAACCTGTAGATTGCCTTTAGTAGGATGGCCATTTTTACTATATTAATTCTGCCAATCCATGAGCATGAAAAATCTCTCCATTTTCCGAGATCTTCTTTAATTTCTTTCTTGAGAGACTTGAAGTTATTGTCATACAGGTCTTTCACTACTTTAGTTAGAGTTACCCCAAGATACTTTATATTATTTGTGACTATTGTGAATGGTGTCATTTCCCAGTGCTAGCTAGAACAATAAGAAAACAAAAAGGTATCAATGGGATACAAATTGGCAAAGAAGAAATAAAGATATCACTATTTGCAGATGATATGATAGTATACATAAGTGACCCCCAAAACTCTACCAGAGACCTTCTCCAGCTGATGAACAACTTCAGCAAAGTGGCCAAATATAAAATTAACTCAAATAAATCAGTAGTATACCTTTATATATTTTTAATACAAAAACAATCTATAAAAATATGGCATATACCCCGAAGATGCTCCAACATATAACAAGGACATATGCTCCACTATGTTCATAGTAGCCTTATTTATAATAGCCTGAAGCTGGAAAGATCTCAGATGTCCTTCAACAGAGCAATGAATACAGAAAATGTGGTACATTTATACAATGGAGTATTATCCAGCTATTAAAAACATTTAATTTGAAAAATTCTTAGGCAAATGGATGGAACTAGAAAGTATCATCCTGAGTGAGGTAACCCAATCACAAAAGAACACACATGGTATGCACTTAACTGATAATTGGATACTAGCCCAGAAGCTTGCAATACCCAAGATACAATGCACAGACCACATGAAGCTCATGAAGAAGGAAGACCAAGTCGGGGTGCTTTGGTCCTTCTTAGAAGGAATAACAAAATACTCATGGGAGAAAATATGGAGACAAATCATGGGACAGAAACTGAAGGAGGGGTCATCTGGAGACCATTGCATCTGGGTATCCATCCCATGTGCAGTCACCAAAGGTAGATGCTTATGTGGATGTCAGGAAGTGCAGGCTGACAGGAGCCTAATATAGCTGTCTCCTTAGAGGTCTGCCAGAGCCTGACATACACAGAGGTGGATGCTCACAGCTAACTATTGAACTGATCGGGGGTTCCCAATGGAGGAGTGAGATAGAAGACTAAAGGAGATGAAAGGGTTTGTGACCCCATGGGGAGAGCAGCAACACCAACCAACCAGAGCTCCCAGGGTCTAAACCACCAGCTTGGCAGCACATAGGGAGGGACCCATGGCTCCAGCTCTATATGTAGGGGAGAAGGGTCTTGTTGGACATAGGTGGGAGAAGACATCCTTGGTCCTGTGAAGGCTGGATGCTCCAGTGGGGGGGAATTTCATGGTGGGGAGGTGGGAGTGGGGCATACCCTCATAGAAGCAGAAGAAGGGGGAATGGAATAGGGGGCTCCTGGGTGAGGGGGAAAATGGGGAAAAATGATCACATCTGAAATGTAAATAAAATTTCCAATAAATATCTGTTTGATATAAACTTATAATATCACATTTTAATTTGAGATTTATATATGAAATTATGTACCTTTTAATATGATTCCAGGAACTTTTAATGTACTGAGAACCAAAGGTGGAATTTTAAAGAATCATTTGTAAATATAACTAATTTGAAGTTGTATTTTATATTTGTAGCATATTTTTCAATTGCATGAAAGGATTATAAAGATTAAAGAATGTTAATCAACATATGTGGAATGAAATAGTTAATTCTGCAGATGGCTATTTTTTTACCAGGTAATTAAATATTTTAAATTTCATATATATATACATATATATATATATATATAATATATATATATATTATATATATGTGTGTGTGTGTGTGTATAGTATACTTTTATATACATATATATAAATTTATTAAAAATAAATTTATTTAATAGATTTAATATAAATTAAATATATATAAAGTTTGATTTCTTCTACATTTGATGGTATATTGAGTTTTTTCAAGAGATTTTTAAATCAATTGTGTAGTTTGGACAGATGGATGATATGTGTGTGAATATTCTGGTGAAAAAGAGGTAGAGAGTTTAATTTTGAAATTTGTTCACTTAGTTGAGTTTAGGTCTTCATAAAAACATAAACAAAAATCAAAAATAGAAAAACAGCATTTACAAGATCTGCTTAGGATACCTTCCATGCTGCTTGGGTAAAAGTACAAGTGTACACTTAAGGAAACAGCAGCAGCTCTGTGAAGAAATGCTGGGTGTGTTAAAAATTCAGTCTCTGAAGAAAACCATGGGACTTCTCTGTTCCAAGAAATTAGAAACTATGTATAGATTGAAGATAATTATTATATATTTTCAGTTAAGATACATGTAGGGCTGTAGTGCCTAAGCAGACTCTCCAAATATATTACTACTTGAAATTGAAGTTTCAAAGAAAACCTACTGCTCAAGTTAACAAGAAAATGAAAAGCTCTTCAAGTATCACCATGTGACAATATCAAACAAATTTTGCAATCCACCAAGAGTGAGGCAAATGCTGATTAAAGGAAGAAGCTGAGCCATAATAATGAGGACCTCAGTAGCATTAGGCTACTTACAGATGGAAGCCAACTGTCTCATCTCAGTCCTCAGTGACCTGGAGAATTGGAAGTGCACAGCCTGTGCAAAAAACGGAATTTCTGCATGAAGAGCATTTGTAAAGCACCACAAATGACCTTTTGTGTATATACTTTTAAAGTAGCTGAAAGGCAGAGAATTCACATTCGTAAAATTTCTATCTTAACTGAAACTCAGGAACAGTAGTCAATTAATGGCTTATATTTTGAATGGAGTTCTACTTTCCAGCAGTTAGGTAAGAAATACGGCAACGTATAGTAAATTCCTGTGAAAAATTGCTTCCCTTACTAACATTTATTTATATGAAAAAAATTCTGTATGATTTTTTTGACCCCTTTTAATTCTTCATGAAAACCTTCCACACAATTTGCATTCCAGAAAATTTCAATTACTTAAATCATCTGCTTATTGACAAATCAAAAGAACATCCTTAGGAATCAAAGGAAAATTTATTGTGTTAATTGCCACTTAAAGAGCTTCCCCCTTAGTTGATTTTTAATAGAAAACTTAGAGGCAGCTATCGTGACTGATTCTTAAAATTTTTACCTCAATTGGCATAACTCTCCCCAACTGAAACTTACTTTAATATATTTGACACCTTAAGGATAAGATCTGCAATGTTCACCAAACATAAGAGTCTTTATCCAGTAAATATATTAGTATTATAATAAAACAGAGATTGTTCTTTTTATAGTGTAATACATAACAAGGAAAATATATGCTAGAACCATTAAGGAGGAATGGATACATGCTTTTATATAGCTATAATCACTTTATACACAAATTTGATGGGACCAGAGAGATTGCTTCACTGTAAAGACTACTTGCTGCTCTTACAGTAGATGTGGTTCCACTTGTAAGGTCACAGCATCTAGAACTCTAGTTACAAGGATAGTCTGCCCTTTCTTAGCCTCCACAGGTACTGCCTACACATGGTGCACATGCACGCATGCAGGAAAACACCCATACTTATAAGATAAAAATAAGCAACATATTTAAAATTTTCAGCATCAGGACTTCACAGATGCTCCAGAAAATATTCCCAAAGAAGTAAACAGGAGACAACTGTAATGTTTTAGTGAAGTACTGTTTGTAATAAAGAGAAGAAAGTTACTAAATGCCTTTTCATCATTAATGACTAAATGAATATAAATATATAAGCTGTAGTCAAAAAGAAATCAGAGTACTTAAAGGTGTGTGTTAGTGATGCAGTGTGAAAGTGTTTGTATGTACACAAATGTATTTGTGAAGATATTGGGATATATATATATATATAGTAACTGAGGTCAAGTGAACTCATGATAGTGTAATATCACTTCAATTAGAATGTAATAGCAAAAGTAAAACTTAAGATTTGTTTATGTAGGAGGAATATAAGGTGCATAGGGTGACTAACTTTTGTTACCTCTGTAATATGAATAGTTCACATCATCAAATTCAATATATAAAATTATGCATTTATATAAAGGCCTGTGTGTGTAATATGCAGCAATATTGCTAAGTTATACTTTAATGAAAATTCCATAGAGATCCATAACCCAGGTTTTGCTTCAATGCTTTTGATTCAGAGGCCAGCAGCATTTCCATCTAAAGAGAAAATTGTATCAGATAGACATGTAGATAGAGAGGAATTAGCCGTGCAAGCATTTCTAGAAAGATAGGTCTAATTTAGGAAGGAGAGCAGCTGCTAACTCTATTCTCATTCTCAAAGGAGATCTCCTCAGTGCAAGTTGTTGCTTACATTTTGAAATTCACCCTCCTGGTCCTTTTAATTTGGTAAATAGTTCTATCAAAAAAATTCAGTTAACACACATAACCTTCAAAATAGTATTCATTTAATACATCCTATCTCATGATATTTCTTTCATAAAGAAAAACCACTGTAGCCCCTGATCATAGGAGACATAGGGGCAAGAGGTACACTAACATGGCATAAATGTAGAAATAAAACTTTGTAAGGAGAATCCCCAGCACAAAACCAAACTACATTAGAAGGATAGAAATGTTCAAATGCGTGAGTATTTGCTAGAGGATGTGGATCATCATAAATTCAAATAAATACATCTACTTTTTCTTTGCAGATTGACTATGATTGTTTGATACTAATAGATTTTCATATATTAATAGATCATATATTCCATACCTTTTATTTACATATTATATTTAATACTGTTAAAATCAAATCTAATACTATTTCCTTTCCTCCAATTTCTCCCTACACCCTACTCTTCTCTCTCAATTTCATAGTCCCTCTCTCTCTCTCTCTCTCTCTCTCTCTCTGTTCTACTTTGTTAAGGAGAACACATTCTTTATACTGACTAAAGAAACTGTAAGTGCAAAAGTAGCTATAATAGGATATTATTTTCAAATAAAAGCAAACAAGTTAAAGTGAAGTTATTTCTCTCACTAATTCTAAAAGAAGAGGCTACCTAGTGAATTTTTTCTTATTTGTTCAGTTTTTCATTTTGGATCCCAATCATCGCACCCCCCTCCTCTCTCTTTCACCCTTACAATTCCTCCCTCCCCACTGCCTACTAACCTTCTCCTCAGAGAAAAGAAAAGCTCTCCTTGGATACTACACCACCCCAAGAAGTTGGGTAGCAGGACTAAGAGCATGTTCTCCCACTGAGGCCCAACCAGGCAGTCCAGTTAGTGAAGGGGATCCAGTGAGAGGCAACAGAATAAGAGAGAGCCCTGGCTCCAATTTTTAGGCAGCCCACATGAAGATCAAACTGCATATCCACTACAAATGTGCATGGGACCTAGGTCCATCTCCTACATGCTCTCTTTATGATGGTTTAGTCTCAGTGAGATCCTAATTTTAAATCTTACTTACAAAAGATGTGAAACTAATACTGAAGCGTTGAATCCTACCGAGCAAAGTACATATGCAGTTTCTGAAACTAGTGCGTCATCTGGTAGGTTACTGACAAGGTTGGTGAACATGCCCTTGTAACACAGACTTGTAACACAGACTTGTAAAGGGACTTGTAACAGTGACTGAGCAGTGTTTAATTAGGCGTAAGTAAATAGATGCAACTTTCTCTAATTTCTCTTCACTAGGGGACACTTCTAATCAAAGTGTGATTAATTAATCCACCATCAATTAGGAAGACACTAAAAGAATCCAATAAACAATGTAATTTTCTAAAGAGATCAATAAATTCAAAGTAGTTTATTTATATATTCCTTCATTCAACCCAAACCAATTCAAAACCTCAATCCAAAACTAAGAAGAACCAAATATTGTCATGATCTCCGTTTGTGTGTTTGTGTGTATGTAAGTAATTTAGCCCCCAAATTCTCAGACTCTTTGTCTTCCTAAATATTTCCTCCTTTGTACTATAAAAGTAGCACAGATATGCATAATTCAGTATGAAATGAAGATAATACCTAACTGGGATCTGGTGGAAGGGAATAAAGCACCATGCAAAGATCTCTGGGAAGAACTTTGAGATTCAGGATAGTAATGTCAAAGTCCAAGGAAACTAGACTGAAGAAAAAAATAACACATTACTTTATATAATTTGATACTTCCATATATAAATTAGCATTCAAGTTCACAGTTTAAACATCCTACTTGTTGAGGCCTGAAAAATGATGCTTCAGTAAGTCAAAGTGTTTGCTACTATTGATCTCAGCACTCAGATCAAGTGACTCACAACCACTTCTAACTCCACTTCCAGGTGATTTAATAACCTCTTTTGGTCTTTAAAAGCGCATATCTCTCTCTCTCTCTCTCTCTCTCTCTCTCTCTCTCTCTCTCTCTCT